>NC_087182.1:14952380-14987380 GCF_035594125.1 Scylla paramamosain
TGTGTCGTTTTCTATTTTATCTTGGCTTTGTTTTGTTTTCTTTTGTGTTCTGTCTTAGTTTTTCAAGACTGCCTGGGAATTTTGAAGTCAAACGAGTATAATGTTTAGTCTATCAAGTACATAGCCTGAATTTTATGCATCATATCATGTACGTACCATAAATATACGTATATAATAAATAACGTATACGCAATCTATAAAATACACAGCTTATATTGTATTATGCGTAGTCTTCAGTAAAGAGAAAACCTCGTGTATGCTATGTGGATACGTATAGCACACACATACACACACACGCACACATGCACGCATACACACATCAAAGGAAAGGCGGCGGATGAGTGGTCAGCGCTGGGACGTATAAGAGTGGTCCAGATGACGCAAATTCGAGTTTTGCAGGAAGCCGCCCATTTTTCACATCTTTCACTCCACCGCCTCGTGGCTGAAGATTATCCCCATACTTCTCATCAGTCCTGTGTTCGGCAGCAATTACACCGGGGGCACGATATGAGTCTCTGCAAATAGGTGAGGGAGGCCAAAAGCTCCTTACTGCGTCACTAATTGATGCATATGATCATCTAAGGCTCCAGAAATGCAAGGAGCAGACCATTTACCAGTGTAGAAGCCACTGGGTATTGTGGCCGATCATCTAAGTCTTCATAAATACAAGGAGCCTGCAATTTTCTATTCCAGGGAGTCCCCAGGAGTACTTTGTGACTCTAAGCCTTGAGAAATACAAAGGACCATTCATTTACTAATCCAAGAAGCCACCACGAGTTGTTTGTGACCATCCAAGTCTTCAGAAATACAAGGAACTGATCATTTACAACTCCAAAAAGGAGAATTGTAGAATTGCTAAGTTTAAGTACATAAAAAAACATCTTCTTTATCCAATCTCCTCCACACACACTGACCTAACTAAACCTAACTTAATCTCCAACCTTTATTCCCTTCCTACGCATTTACTTCCTTTCCTCCCAGCCTTCATCCCCACCCTGCATCCATCTAATCACCTCCACACACATGAACCTAACCTAACCTAACCTAACCTCCCACATCTTTTCTTTCTTCCCTTACCACGTGCTTACTTCCCTTCTTCCCGGCCTTCATCCCCACCTTGCATCTTCCCTCTTTCTCTTCTCCTCCGCCTTTAAGTACCTAGGAGCTCCCGAACCACTCTCACCTGTGCATGCCATGATTCACTAACCATTGCGTCTGGTAGGTAAGTGCTGACCAAAAAGTAAATATTTCATGGGAAGGAGCACTGAGCAGGACATCAGTTCCTTGTGTCTTAGATTTATGTGGTGGTTAGGCTCGAATTTTCATGAAGATGGGAAAATTATTGGATTGTCATTATTTTACCGTGTGGCGATACTGTTTTAGGTGCATAATTCAGGCGGGTGTGTGTATCTGTGGAAGTACTTAAACTCCTCCTACTTGAAAATACTATGGATGTAGAAAAAGGCATATTGAAAACGGAATTGAAACAGATAAGTATTGAAAACCATATGGAAAGAGAATGAAGATTGTGAAACTGAAATGTAGACGGAGACAGGCAGAGACAGAGAGACGATTAAAATAATAATAAAGATCAAGAAAAGTACAGGAAATAAGCATAAAGGCTCCCGTTCAAAAAAAAAAAAAAAAAAAAAAAACTGAAAATAGGATGAAAAAATAGTATTAAAACCAACATGGAGACAAAAAAGTTGAAACAAAATGAAGAAAAAAGCACTAAATACAAAAAGAACTAGCAAAAAAAAAAA
The DNA here is from genome assembly GCF_035594125.1 of Scylla paramamosain. Classification (NCBI taxonomy): domain Eukaryota; kingdom Metazoa; phylum Arthropoda; class Malacostraca; order Decapoda; family Portunidae; genus Scylla; species Scylla paramamosain. The sequence continues at coordinate 14,954,144 of NC_087182.1, forward strand.
AAAAATATAGAAGATTATAGTATTGTAGGTACAGTGTATTTTACCGGATACTAAATCATACATACACTAACAGTCTCATACTTGACGCGTATATAACATGTGTTTACGTAAGGCACTGCCCGTACATTCCTACCTGTCAGCAGTGGCATGCAAATATTCGTATAAGGAAAGATGTACACGGCATGTCTTTTTTTCTTTTACATTCCTAAGTAGCGTATCAATAACGCATTACTTTTTTTTTTTTTTTTTTTTAGGTTTTTCTTCCAACATTCCTTCATTCCTAGAAACTGGTAACGACATTTAAAAGTTCGCATGTTATGAGGAAAGATGAAGAGGACGTATGTTCCTTTCTTTAATGCTCTTTAGTAGTTTACAAATGACGCTTTATTTTACTGCTTTTTTCCTCCCTCCTTTTGAATATGTCTGAGTATGTAAAGGTGCATCGGACATATCTTTTTCTTTGGCATTCTTAGGTGGCTTAAAAATAGCACTTAATTCCTCCTCCTCCTCTTCCTCCTCCTCCTCCTCCTCCTCCTCCTCCTCCTCTTCCTCTTGCTCTTCTTCTTCTTCTTCTTCTTCTTCTTCTTCTTCTTCTTCTTCTTCTTCTTCTTCTTCTTCTTCTTCTTCTTCTTCTTCCTGTATGAATATCCTAGCAGTCCAAATGATCAAAACTGGAAATTAAGTGTTTGGATACGGGAAGGTCTTAGGAATAATTTACCTCCTTTTTTCTAAAACATCAGGGAACAGCGGAGCGACACGAATACAAAAAAGGAACCATTTTTTTTTCTTTCTTTTTTTTTTTTTTTTGTCTTCTTGAAATATTCATATCCTAAGCCCTCCACAGCCCCTCAAGTCTTGCCTCAGCACGTAACTACAAGGTGGGGGAGGGAGGGACAGAGCAGAGGGCACAGGCGTGGAATAAAGTGCTTGACGTGGCGTGTGGCTTCATCAGGCGAGCGTGTGTCGGGTGGGCGTGATCCTGAAGGGCGTGGGATACAAACCTAAGATCACACAATTACCCAAGGAACTTTACGTCAGTCTTTCAAGTCCTGATTCAGCGCACGACAAACACTGGCAGCAAAACTGAGTCGTCTGCATGCCAGCACTAGCGAGCTAAGCGAGGGTTAATCAAAACTTAATTAAAACCAAAACAAAGATTGAAAGTTAAAAACCCGATGGAGCGGTGTAGCAAAAAAAGAAAACAAAAACGCAATTAATTAATCAAGTGAGTGAATGAATGAATGCCGCTGCCAGAGTGATTAGTGTGACGGTTAATTGAAAGTCCGTCAGTGCACAAGCGGAGTTCAAACAGGTGTCACACGTCTCCAGGTGGGTCGTGACTCCCTGCCACTCCCACTCCCTCCCTCCCTGCCGGCATCAAGGGAGGCAGGGCAGCAGCAGGAAACAGGCACTTCACGGGGGCAACTCTCCACTCACTGGACAACTCCTGCCGCACCTCTGTCTGGTTAGAAGAGTATATTTGATCCGCGGCGCTACTGAATGAATGATGCTAATGGCAAAGCTAAGAGCGATAGTAACCGCAGTAGAAATTAAAGTGTGAGGGTTACTTTGCGCCTTCCTAAGCCTGCATCGCCTTGATTCACTGCGATATACAACAATTCACAACACTAAAAGCAAGGTAGCAAATCTTTATAACCACGTATAAGAAAGAGGAATAAGAAAAGAGTACACTGCAATTTCTAGCCAGTACGATGTTTGGAAGTGGCTAAGGAACAAAAAAAGATGTCTCAAAGTGGTTAGTAATTTTAAGAAAGTTGCGACAAATAGCAGCGAAAGGGTTCACTCACTCGCACGAATTCCTACGCCACGCCAAATTAAATACTAAGGGTTGTGAGGGTTAGTCCGCGTCTCCCCAAAGCCTGTCACCTAAACTCACTCGCAAGAACTCCCAAGGCGCGCCAATTGAAATACAGTAGAGGGTGTGAGGGGTTACTCTGCGTCTCCACAAAGCCAGTATGACCTAAGCTCACTCGCAAGGACTCGAAAGCCACGCCGAGTGAAACAGCAAAGGGCATGAGGGTTACTTCGTTCCTCCCCAAAGCCTGCCTGCCAAAACTCACTCGCTGGAATTCCCAAGCCACGCCGAATGAAACAGTAAGGAGTTCGTGAGGAAAAGCACTATCATAAATTTCAAAACCTTGTAATACAGACGCCGTTTTTTTTTTTTTCTCGAAAATGTTCAAACCGTTAAGTTAGTGATCGGGAACATTGAGTTTTGTACTTTATGTGTTTAACTGAGGAGTGTTAGCAGTGACAGTGTAGTGGGAGGTGACACGAGTCCTGAAGTGAACGTGTCAACAGTGTGTAAACTTGTAGCATAAATGTAAAAAAAAAAAAAAAAAAAGAAGAAAAAGAAGAAAGAAATGTAAAAAAAAAAAAAATAATAATAATAAACTTGTAATGAAATTGTTATAATTCATCAATGGAGAAAAAAAAAAAAAAGAGCGTAAATTGCAGCGTAATTATGGGTGAGCTCAATAAATGACTAGCAATAATTCTGAGTGTTAATATCTATTGGCTGCGCGGAAACAATGCAATTCATGAAAGACTTGAGGGGAAGGAAAGAAGGCCCGTGCTATACATACGAGTACAAAACTACCATGACTTAATGAAGAGATTCTGTGGTCAAGGTCAAAATGAAAAAAAGAAAAAAAAAAAAAAAGGCATAAACAGTAATAAAAAAATAAAAAAAAACACTGAATCAAGGTGGTAATCGAAAGGAAAACTTCTCAGTAAACGCTTGAAATATAAAAAGACTGTTGTCAACTACTTTTCAGACAAGTATAAGGAAATTTTATGCATTTGTTTACTTTGTTCTCTACTGTCGTTCCGTTATGGCAACAAATATGCAAGAAAATGTTGTAAGATCCTTATTATTATTATTATTATTATTATTATTATTATTATTATTATTATTATTATTAGTAGTAGTAGTAGTAGTAGTAGTAGTAGTAGTATCATTATCATTATTACTATCATCATCATCACCTCATCACTATTCACTAATTTAAGGGCTAGTTTAACACATTACCTACAGCATAATATTCTAGAAAAAAAATGAAAATATTCCTCTCGTTTCTCTTCCACACATGCGTCATTAAAACGTCACAGTGCAGCACGCGGTCCGTCTTTTAAAGTGATAATTCCAGGATGCATGTTGGCTTCACTTCTTGTCCTTGGCTCATGTGCTGCTTACCTTTGTAGGTGTCACGGAATTCCTGATTTGTGGCATGTCTGCTAAAGTTAATAGAATGCACCTTGAGTCTTCTTCATGTTTCTCTGTGTCTTCATTCCATTTTTGTTGCTTCTTTCTTTCTTTTTTTTTTTTTTTATGTCATTGTGTCTGAGTATTTTTTCTGTCTGTTTTCTCTCTCTCTCTCTCTCTCTCTCTCTCTCTCTCTCTCTCTCTCTCTCTCTCTCTCTCTCTCTCTCTCTCTCTCTCTCTCTTTTATCCAGGTCCTAGCACATGAACCCATCAAAGTTACTGAAATATCCACCTATTCGTGCTAACTTACCTACGTATACACACACACACACACACACACACACACACACACACACACACACACACGCTCGCAGCATAGGTGAAATATAACTAGTTCTGTATGTGTGTGTGTGTGTGTGTGTTCCTTTTCGCATGTGTGATAGTACATATTAATAAAAAAGAGCGAGGTAGAAAAACAAAAAAAAAAAAAAAAAAAAACCCGCACGCCCTTGGTTGTCTCACGTTTGACTCTCCCTCTTAATGCAGACTTCACGAAAAATTAAACACGGATGAGGAGAGACGTTCAGCAAGCAATACGAAGGTCATCACTGAGAATATCTGTTCACTTCCTAAAAAAATCAAATGAATAAATAAATAAATGAAGTAAAAAAAAAAAAAAAAAGAACAATGACATGGAAATAAAATACCTAAAATTCTAATAGTTTTTTCGGGGTAATTTGTGAGCTCTGGAAAGAATTGTTCAGTTTAACTTTAGACATTTGCCACTTTAATGCTCAAATATTTTTCCCATAATCAGTCAATTTTTCAGACAACGTTCAGGAAAGATAATACGAGAAAGAAATTTCCGAATAGATAAGAAATAAAATCGTTGTTTTTTGCATTACCGTCTCTCTTAAATTATTCTGTTGCTTACAAAAGACAAAATTCACCTAATTCATCTCTTCTTCTGTGTTCTTGGAAACATTTTTTACAGTGGCCTGAATGTCAACCCTTTTACTGCTACGGTTATTCTTCCTTATCCCTCCTAGCGCTGTAAACACTGCAAGTATGGAGACACAGGAGAGAAAAGAGGTAAAGCAGAAAGTAAATTTGTCTTTTTACGCTGCAGAAATATTGACGAGAGTTTAACACAAAGATAATGTTCAGAAACTTCGAGGCATTATAGAAGAAAAATTGCTTAGTCTTGAAAGGGCGAACAGAGAAATACCACAACAGTGAAGGAGAGAAGGAGAGTGACTATTTTAGATGCAAACACATACAGTAACGTTTTGCACACACTGAAAAAGAGTAAATGGGAAAAGAAGACAAAAAACAAATGACTTTTTAAGGATGAACAAGTAAGTGAATTGTAAGAATTTTCAATAATAACCCATCAAGAGGTGGGAGTGAAATTTATGAGTAAAGAAGATCAAACCCCTGGGAAGACAAAACATACAAAGAACCATTAAAAAAAAGTGAAACCTCTTTAGGTAAACCAGTCTCACCAATCAATAACTAAACCAATACTGATTTCATCCAACAAATCTAACAGTTGGTAACCTAGAATCATTAAAAAAAAAAAAGTCAAACATGTACAGATAAACCAGTGTAGCCAAACATAACTAAAGCAATATCGATCTTATCCAACAAATCTAACAACTGGTAACACTGTTGGGCTGGGAGTGTGCCAAGTCTAGCGCAAAACAGTAAAACCGCATAAACTTTTCTTCCATTCTTCTTCCTCCTCTTACTTCTTCACGGCCTCCTTCCCTCACCGCGACGCGTCACCTAAACATTAGAGCAGCAGGAAATATGGCGATTCCGTATTCACTTTACAGCTCTCAAATTCATGCGGCGGAACACTCATACATCCACCACTCCTTTGCATGCCGGCCCTGGCTCGCCCGTGTCCTGCTGGGGGAGTTGTGCATGGGGGTGGGAGGGGTGCAGATGGACGCGTCTCACCATCCCCCCTCCCATTCCACCAATCCCCAGCCAGCACACGAAGATAGAAGAGAAATAACATCTATAAAGTACAAGACACATCCCTTTGCTTCCTTAATATAGTGATTTATTCTAGTCAAAATAGTGATTGAGGACTGAAAGCGTAAATCATCACTACCGACTATATTTAAGGGGACACTGATGTCTTGTAGCCGCTGCCTGACCCGGGAATAAGGAGTCAGGAAGGGTAATTGCGTTTCTGTGCTGGGCGACGTGCGTGTTTTGGGTGAGGATGAGGTGAAGGTGAGGGTAGGATGAGATTCAATGAAGTGAGGGTGAGATAAGCATGATGAGGAAAGATAGGGTAATGTTTAGTGAGGCGAAGGTGAGGATAGAGTGATGTTCAGTGAAATGAGTGTGAGATAAGGATGATGTGAAGGGTGAGAAGGATAGGGTAAGATTCAGTGAAGTGAGGGTGAGATAAAGGTGAAGCAAAGGGTGAGGATCCTTTTCATGACATTACACAACGGAGTAAGTCCAGGTTTAGTTTGGCTAGGCGAGGTCAAGTTAGGTCAAGTTGGGTCAGGTGAGGGAGGGCAGGCTGGGGGTCCGAGGGGCAGTCACGGGGAGGCACCACCATGATTTACACCGCGTCTCCATCCACAAACTGCGGGAACTTGGACAGTTTTCGCAAGTTCGTACATCTCTGAACCAATTCCCGAAGAAATTCACAGAGAGAGAGAGAGAGAGAGAGAGAGAGAGAGAGAGAGAGAGAGAGAGAGAGAGAGAGGTTCACGCCGCGGCCTAGATACTCCCTCCTTGAGTCACGCGCGGCAGGGAAAGGCGTCGACCAGCTTTACAATATTCAATACAGAAGATGGCGTGGCGGGAAGACTTCTACGGTAGATGTCACGAAGGAGACATTACCTGGAGGAGCAAAGAGCCACAGAGGTACAAAGACACATATTTATTTCCATTGTGAATCGTTTAGTGTCTTAATAAAGCAATACAATCCGTGTACTTTATTCATGAGCGGCCAGGAAGCATGGGTCTGAGTGGCGTGAGATGGTCTATTACTATTATTAGCGTCGTTTCTACCTGTGTCAAGGTGTGTCTGTGATAAACTATTCCTATTGCTCTCACTATTATTGGAATTATAGTCTGGAGCTTCTATATTGATTGTAAGACACATAGCCAATTACTGTGCTGCCCAGGAGTGTCTTGATATATTTATGAGAGAGAGAGAGAGAGAGAGAGAGAGAGAGAGAGATCCACCACCATCTTGTGAATTATTTGCTGCACTCGTGGTCTCCAGCTACGTCCTGGCGAGAATTTACGACGCATACACTCCGATCTATGGGTGAGTGTGAGACTTTCCACACCCGACACCCCCCACCACTCTCTTGCTCAAGGACGCTGGCTGCTCGGTCTTCAGTGCGTGCGTGCGTGAGGCGTGAGTATTTTTTATGTAAGAGAGGCACTGGCCAAGGGTAATAAAGAGAGAGAGAGGGAGGGAGAGAGAGAGAGAGAGAGAGAGAGAGAGAGAGAGAGAGAGAGAGAGAGAGAGAGAGAGAGAGAGAGAGAGAGAGAGAGAGAGAGAGAGAGGACCAAATGAGCTGCCAGTCCTAAAAGAAAGGTCAAAAGTGTCATCCGAAATTTGGGGATAAGTGTGTGTGTGTGTGTGTGTGTGTGTGTGTGTGTGTGTGTGTGTAACATGTACTTATATTTGTGCGTGTCTTATTCAGAAGTAGCACCAGCAGGAGCCTCCACCATGTTGCGCATCTGCTTCGTCCTGCCTCTCCTCGTCGTGGCCGTCACTTCCATCACCACATCCCACTATGTCAAGGTAACGTCCCTCACCTGGCGGCGCCTCCGTCAGCCCCTCTTTCAGGTTTTGTTAGTCAATGTACTGTATTCTCAAAACACTGCGGCATCTAATCCTTCCATACTTTAAATAGACCATAATAGAAGTTTTCGAATGTTTTCAAAGGATTTTCATGATTCTAAAGATTGTTTGCAGTTGATTATGTACAACCATTGAAAAAAACGCCCATGAGGATCTTACAAATCATCTCTATGATTTTAAAAATGGTCCTGATGAGAGATCCAAGCGTTATTCAAAATACGAACCAATGTTTTTTTTTCTTTCCTCGAGAAGAGAAACGTAATTATGTATGTAATAACCTTGAGGCAGCATGACTGGCATTGTTGTGCTTGGGAAATCTTCTCTCAAGTGACGCATTTTTCACTGACACTTGACTCGTCTCTTCTGTCACTTAGCGCAACACAGTAACTATTTGCATATACTGGAATAAAAAGGTAGCTGTATATTTTGATCATTGCGGAAACAAATATTTATGAAAGCGTTAATGATTCGCAGGTGGACAATTCCTTGCCTGACAGCATCGCGCCGTGCCTGCTCAGGTCCATCTCCATCCCGCTCTCTGAAAAGATGAGCCTGAATTTGCGATGCGGCGCCGTGTGCAGCGAGACCCCGTACTGCTCCCTCTACTGCCTCAAGGGTGAGTCGCGCCTTGACACCTGACCAAACACTTTTGCCCCGCGTCTCCACTACTTTAAAAGGTCAGTTAAAGCTACACGGGTTTTAATGGTATTTTTACAGCTTTAGCGACAGCTTAACAAAATTTCTACATTATTTTAGCGACAGCTTAACAAAATTTCTACATTATTAAAAAGAGAAACAGTCTGGAGAACTCAGCCAATCACCTCTGTGGCCTTTGAAAACAGTCGTGGTGAGAGAGCGAAGTGCTTCTGAATACAGACTAAAAATGTATCGTCGCACTGCACCTCCTCTGCGTCGCCGCCCACACAGCGCGCACAGCACGTTAACTAATATACCTGCAAGCATTCCCACCTTCACTGCAGCCAACATCGGCCGTAGATTAGACGCTTGCTCTTCCTTCAGACTGTTGTTGGTTTTTCCTCTCACTATGGATAAAATTGTCTAGTTAAATCAAGCACCGTCGTTAGCGCCTAAATCTTTCCACTTGCTCACCCTCGACTCATTTTCTTCTCATTTTCCAGGCAACAGATGTGATTTTTTCAACGCCAAGGTGACGAAAGCGTGGGTCGGGCCAGGCAGCGGAGTGTACCTGTATGACTACTGCTTCTCTGTTCACCCGGCAGTCGGGGACGTGGCATTGGGCGCCGCCACGCAGTCCTCCTCGGTCTACAGCGTTAACTACAACTACTATCCCACACAAGTAAACTTCTTCTGCCAGACGGAGACCGCTTGCTATGAGAGCCTGGTGGACACCCCGCCGTGGTGGAGGGCTGACTTCGGGTCTCCCAGGAGGGTGACCCGGGTCAGAATCAGCCTCACTGCCCTCATCGACATCAATGTCGTGGAGTTCCGAGTGGGCAACGACACCACCGTCACCAACAACCCCTTGCTGCTGCCCAAGCCCACCTTCACCCCCACCAACGGCCTGGAGGTGGTGGCAGACACGCCCATTGTCGGGAGGTACTTTTTCGTGACGGAGCCTCAGTATTCCGACATCCGCATCTGTGACGTGTGGGTCATGACCAAGTGAGGCGGCCGCTCCACCAGCCTGTAGTGGGGTGACCTGATCTGATGAGATTTAACCTGACATGGTAACCTGATTTGATGAGGTGCTGACCTAACTTAGAGAAGAGTTAACATAGCTTAAAGGGACGCTGATATGACTTAACGGTGTGCTGACTTAACATGGTGAGATGCTGATTTGCCGGGGTGCTGACCTGACTTAACGGGGTGATGGGCTCATGCAGCAGGGTGCAGGTGTGACGGCAGAGTGCAAAACCAACTTGGCGGGGTTGCTGACCTAAACTGGCCTAACCTAACCTAGCTTACGTAATTGGCCCGTTACTATATTCATCGCTAATCTTAAGTCTTTGATTGAATAGTTGCTGTATATAATAGTAAATAGTAAATAGGACATAGTATATAATAGTAAATATTTGGAACGCCAGTAAGTGTAACACCGCAATGTACATACGAGTAAAGAAACAAAGTAATAGAGTTTTAAATGTTCACTTAAAATGCCTGCAGTGTTCCACCTCCTCCACGCCCACACCCGCAGTCATCACACAGTACATACACGTGCGCACACTCTACATCCGTTACTTTATGTGCGTGTGAAAAACAAAGCTTCCGAGGAGTACTAATACAATAGAAAAAAAAATAGATAAATAAATAAAACACTCAACTGCTGCACACAAAAATAAGCACAACAGAAAAAGAGTTCCACATTACAAACACGCCAACACCTGACGGGAATATTTGAGTACAGTACACTCGATATTCTTCAGTACACTCACATTCTCTCTCCCTCACACGCACCCACAATGCCTCCAGCAGTAGTACTCTACGTTCCCTGAGTGGCATTTGTTTACATTTTATTCCTCTGACTCGTATCCGTGTCTAATTGCCACTATTTTGACTATACTCTTTAATTAAGGAATGGCACCTTTAGTGGGCCTTGTTTTTCATAACATTTTTGTTGTCTTAAGCCAATGTCCCCTATAACATTAAAAAAAATGATGTAATGTATCTGGCTAACGCTGAAATGCTTATGAAACAACAACAACAACAACAACGACAACAGCACTCATAACACTCAACTGCTCATTAAGGACCAAACAGGCTATATACATCAAACAGCCTTTCCATTATCATCCTGACAGCAAGCAAGTCCTATCACTTTTGCCTCCTTCACCGACCTGACAGTCAGACGTATCCTTGGGTGCTCCTGTGTCCTCCTCCTCCTCCTCCCTGCTGCTGGAGTAAATCCCTGAGACGTCACTTCCCCGTTCATCTCCGCCACGACCACTAGCCAAGGAAGGACTGATGTGAAATAGCTGAGATAATTGGGATTTTTGATGGCAATAGTTTACGATGTTATGCTTGGTGAGTGGCCACCAGTAATCCCGTTTTCTTTGGTTGATGACGCTGCATCTCACTATTGAATTAAGTCGTACATGGCGAGGTGTCTATTATTTAGATTGCCTGAGGGAAAGACAAATAAAGTGGAGTGTGTTAAGTTTTGTGAGGGTAGATGAGAGGTTTTTATGTTCTATCTGGCAACATGTAATCTGTGCATGTGCTTATTTCACCTCATTGGCTCCTCCCTCTGACGTCATCGCTCATCTGTGTTATTTATTATTTGTTACCTTCACTGCAGGACAAGCCATTGGTGTTGCAATGTGTTCTGCGCATTCCGATCACCGAAAAAGGAGCCGTTTGTAGTTGACTGACTGACTGACTGATGCGCCACGCTGACGTGTCCATGCGGCCCCAAGGACGGTTTGTTGTGAAAGGAAAAGATGGGAAAATATATATTTATTTCAACTCTTGACTATGATTACGTGATAGAAGTGACGGGGCGGCCTGTGAGGGTCTGAGGGTGTGAGTGACGCTGCTATCATGAGTGTGTGAATGTCTGTCACGGCGGTGAGTGAGTGAGAGAGTGGGCTGCGATGAGAAGGCGGTGATGGACTGATGTCAGGGGAGATACGATCAGTGAGGGTGATGATGAGGGGAGCGGCTCTAAGTGATGGTGGCGACGGTAGTGGTGGTGGAGTTGGTGGCGGGGGAGCACAGGGAGGATGTGGTGAAGCGGATGGGTGAGAAGGAGAGTGCACGGCCGTTGCCGGGATGGCGGGAGAGCACGGTGGCGATGTAGGTGGTGGCGGGGTTGAGGGTGTGCAGGGTCTTCTCCTGGCGGCCGGTGATGGCGGGCGGGCTGCACCACTTGACGGCGAAGTGGGTTTGTTTGAGCGCCGCCTCCCACCCACACTGGCGCGGGGGTCGCGTCCGCCACACCTTGCCGCTTTTGTCTTCCTTCACCAGCACGCAGTAGGCGTGGGAACCCCGCGCTGCTGACCACCTCAGGGTGACGGAGGTGCAGGTGATATTCTTGGCCCTGACTCGGGCGTTGCGGGGCAGGCGAGGCAGGGAGAGGGAGTGGGCGGCGTAGGAGGCCGTCAGGAGCACCTCGCTGGCTGCCCCTGGGGGCTTGGTGACGAGACGCATGATGAGCACCTTGGGTGGCGCCTTCCGCTTCTTTACCACCAGGTGGAGGGCGCCCAGATTGCCCTCGGCAGTGGCCAGCCGCTCCCCGCACGGCGCCATCACCTTGAGGCGCAGCTTGGCCCCGCACGCCACAGCGATTACATGCAGCCGTCGGCCTCTTTTCCGCACACGGAACTTTGCCACCGCCGTGCCGGCCGTGGAGGGCACCAGCCTTATCAGGGCGCCGGGCCTCAGGCGGGGTATCCTTCTCGTACGTTTGGCGGGCACCAGACCCGTGCCCAGGGGCGGCCCGCCATGCCCAGCCTCCCATACTGCCACATGCAGTGCCCGGCGGGGTGCGTGGGGCAGCTCGTACCAGGGGTTGTCTGTGCAGCCCAGGATTGCCCGCGGCCACTTGTTGGGAGACTGGGAGAGTGCGGCGCGGGCAGCACACAGTGACGGGAAGGGGCGGCCCTCGCTCACCGCCAGGCAGTACCCGCCCACGTTCCTACAGAGAAGTAGATGGATAAACAGACCGATAGACAGATAGACAGACAGACAGAAAGATAGATAGATATATAGATAGATGGAGACTAGATAGATAGATAGATAGATAAATAGATACACAGATAGATAGAAAGACAGAGAGAGAGAGAGAGAGAGAGAGAGAGAGAGAGAGAGAGAGAGAGAGAGAGAGAGAGAGAGAGAGAGAGAGAGAGAGAACTGTTTTCTGAGGTCTGTTGGGAACACTACAGTTATGGAGATCTTAACACCGTCACAAATTAGCGCCAGGCACTCACCTGCTGCCTGCCCAGCGGAGGGTGACTGCCCTGCCCCGGGAGGTGGGCGTGGCAGTGACGCGGGCTGCGGTGGGCGGCGGCGTCCAGTGGCAGGTGACGAGGATGTGGACGTGCGTCGCTCCGTGGCCGGCATGCAGCTGTGTTTTAGGCACGTTTAGCGTTTCTCTTCCGCTGTCCGCCTATCACTCTCCCCTGCCCACCCTGTCCCTCAACTTAACACTTTATTCCACAACATTATCATCAGCATCACACAACACCTGCTGCGACAAGTGAAGGTTGGTCAAGACGCACCTGCACCACGTACAGGCCTGGCGGGGCCTGCTGCCTGCTGAACTGCTGTGGCTCATGTCCCTCGTACTGCACCGCCACGCCCTCCTGCACGCCCGCCGCCTCCAGCTGTTCCCCCACTTCCTCCTGTTCCTCCACCTCCCTGCTCCCAGCGCCTGCATGCTCCGTTCCCGGCACGGTGGTGGTGTCATAGGAAAGACCTGCCGCCGCCACCGCCTGCTGCTGCCAGACACTGAAAACGGAAGACTCGTTCCGCCTCTCGTGGCGCACCGGCTTGGTAGAGTTACGAGGGACATTTGTTATTGTGTTTGTGGAGTGGTGGTGGCGGCGCGGGTGGGAGACACCGCGCCCACCCACTGCGCTCAGCACTGCTCGTATCTTCTTACTTCCACCCTCGTGCCGCCCCTCGCCCTGGTGGGGACGCAGCTCCAGCGTCCAGGACAGGGGGAAGTCACAGGGGGTGATGGTGATGGTGATGGGGCCGCTCTCCGCCAGGGGGAACACCAACCTGCGGAAGACACCACACACCTCACTAGCTGCACACCTGCCGCAACACACACTACACCTACCACGGAACACACCACGCCTCCCATGCACACACCAAACACCTCCCATACACACACCAAACACCTCAAACACCTCCCATACACATACCACATATTTACCATATACCAGACCAGTACCCTCCCCCCCACACACACACCATATGTCTGCAGCATTCCCACCACACAAACAAGCATTTTCATTCTCCCTTGCATACCTACACATCCATTTTCTTTCTCCCGGCACGCACCTGTTCCTCATTTTCGCCTCATCACCACCCACACATTTCATCATCATCCTCTTCCTACGTACACGTCTTCCCGTTAATACCTCACAGCGAGCACCTGGCCGCTTACCTCACTTGCTCGTCCACCTGTTGCCTTTCAGACCCACACTCAATAACACCACTAAAAGGTTCAGGGAATCATGCATTACCACGTCAATTGTTTTTAGGTTCTTTAGATTTACTTTTTTTTTTGCCCTCCACTTCCTTACACGACTGCCAAGCCATATCTCTTCTCTCCGTTGTGTTTGACTCTGTGTGTTCCGCGTCTTTTGTTTCCTGAAGCCTCGACTCACCTCTTGGTCTGTTCATGCTCCAGAAAGGCAGACACTTGACGATCCGCCGGCAGGAGTTTCACGTCATACTTGTGATCCTCCGCCTGCAGCGTCTCCCGGATGATGTGGTCTGAGGGGGCGAGGTGGCATGTCCCGGAGGTGTTGTCTGTGTGGACGCTGTAGCGGAGGGGACAGCAGCACAGTAGGACATAGCAGCAGATGATCATGCAGCGTACGTGTGTCCTGCAAGCCATCACCGCCGCGCACCTAAAGCCACAGTGATTGCTTAATGGTCTGTGGTCACTCTTCTCTCTTGTACTGGGAGGGACGACTGAAAGCATCTATTTTTGTTACCCTTGCCATGCTTGCTTCCACTGACCAGGTGCCTGCAAGATGGCGGTGAGATCAAAAGTAAGGGAAGAGAGGGGAAGTATGATAAACAGGGCACAGTTAGGGATAAGTAGTTGGGGCAGCCTGCTGGTAGCTCTGCCGCACACAAGGGAAGGAAGTCAAGGTGCCAGCTGTGTCGCCCTGCCAAGACCTGTCACCTTCAAGAGTGATGTGTTTATATTTTTACCGCCTGACACTCGCCAGGTAAATATACGAGCTGTGCGTTGTGGCGTAGGGCTAAAGGCGGACAAACATTGTGAGTTACGAGTGATCATGTTCCTGTAGGAGGCGGGAACGAGAGGAGCGACAGGGCGGCACTTGTTGACTGTTGGCCCCTCACTGCCTCACGTCACTGTCCGCATTAATATTCTTGCTACACTTGTCTCCTCTTATACTTAGGTCTAGATAACATACTTTATCCAAGCATTAAATTAAGCCTTATTCCCAGGCCCTGATCGACCACTTACATAATTATCTGAGAAGGTGTAGGAGGGGGAGAGGAACTGGGGCGGTGCTGTGTGTGTGGGAGGGAAGTAGACGTGGGTGGATGATGCGTGTGGGAGGGCGGGCGGGAGGAAATGAGGGAAGGAAGATTGGGGGAAGGTTGTGGCAGGCTGGCAGGTTGTCGGTCGACCTGCTGCCGCCTAGCAAGAAATTACCGCTAGAGGTGAGTTTTCTAGAGGGTGTGACAGACAGACGCCAGGCCAGAAATCAGCCGTCCCTTGACTTGGTGTGTTTACTGATGGTACAGAGCTGGACGGCCTGTGACGGACGTGCCCTTTGCTTGTCAGGTGCACCAAACTACTCAAAAGTTTATTCTAAAACCTGGTGGAGAAGAGCGAAATTGTGAAGACTGTGAGGAAGAAGGAGGAGGAGGAGGAGGAGGAGGAGGAGGAGGAGGAGGAGCAGAAGAAGAAGAAGAAGAAGAAGAAGAAGAAGAAGAAGAAAGTAAAAGCAAGAGCAAGAAGAAAAAGGAAAATTAACAATAAGAAAAACAATAACAAGAACAAGAACAGGAAGAAAAAAAAACAAGAACAAGAAGAACGAAAAGAAAAAAAAGAAAACAGACAAGACGAACAACAACGAGAACAAGAGCAACAACAACAAGAACAAAGAAAACGTAATCCCAACATCACTATTATAATCATCCTCTAATTTCTCTGTTTTAACCCTTTCCCAATGTCCACCGGGTGTGTCTCTGTCTCGGGGTCGGGGGTGGGGGTCGAAAAGAAGTCCCGTCCCGTCCCACCCGCGCCTCCCACTACGTAATTAAAACTTCCACCCCGCCAGGTAAGGCCACCGCGTCGCCGCTCGCACAGGTGAGGCGCGTGACGTCACCGGCCAGATAAAATGTTAACTTTAATTATGAAAGGCATCTGAAAACCCAGGAATAGAAGCGAAGCGTACTCTCTCTCTCTCTCTCTCTCTCTCTCTCTCTCTCTCTCTCTCTCTCTCTCTCTCTCTCTCTCTCTCTCTCTCCTCTTCTTTGTTTGTCTGTTTGCCTGTCTGCCTTTGTGTGTGTGTGTGTGTGTGTGTGTGTGTGTGTGTGTGTGTGTGTGTGTGTGTGTGTGTGTGTGTGTGTGTGTGTGTGTGTGTGTGTGTGTGAATATGTGTGTGTGTGTGTGTGTGTGTGTGTGTGTGTGTGTGTGTGTGTGTGTGTGTGTGTGTGTGTGTGTGTGTGTGTGTTTTGTTTGTCTTTACCCTTCTCTCTCTCTCTCTCTCTCTCTCTCTCTCTCTCTCTCTCTCTCTCTCTCTCTCTCTCTCTCTCTCTCTCACCCACCTCTAGTCTCCCGGATCGGCGTTCCTGAAGAAGGATGGCCACGCTGAAGGACAAGAGATGACAGGCTCGCCACAACCACCTGAAGGAGAGGAGATTACCGCCTCTCACCTGCAGTCACCACCACCACCACCGCCACCGTCACCTTGCACCACTCACTCATCACAGAACTCATCCGTCGAAAAAATACAAGTCGCGTATTTTTTCTAATGCGGGCCTCGAAGCGTGTCACAGTGGTTTAGATGCTGGAGGTAGGAAGGCAAGAGATAAGTGTGCTCAGCCTCCTCTCCTTACGCGGTCGTCAAGGTGCGTCCCAGTGGTTTAAATGCTGGGGAGAACTCGGGTCTGTTGAACTAGTAGAGGCAGTGATGCTCAGCCAACTCTCACCACGACACATCTCAAGCTGAAGCTATCCCCAACTCGACTCGACCCTCTCCCAACTCTCCCTCCCTTCCTCTCTCCCTCCCTTCCAACACCCCCTGTTCTCTCTCTCTCTCTCTCTCTCTCTCTAAAGGCCTCTCCCCCTGCTCCTCCTCCTCCTCCTCCTTCTCTTCTCTCTCTTCCTTCATCTTTTCACTCTCCTCTCTTTCTTTCTTACTTTGATCACGTCAACACATACTTACTTACATTAAAGGAAGAACACAACGGAACATAAAGGAAGAACAAACAGTAAACAGCAGACCTATTGTCTCTTCGGAAGCTATTTGTGATAAGGGAGTTTATTTATTTATTTACTTTTTGTGTCTTATTATTAAGTGCTATAGTTAAGAAACATATAACATTACTCACTCACTCACTTACTCATTCACTCACAAAACTCATGTATATTAAGTGGTTGCATTTGTTTCATGTTAGCTTGTCACGAGGCTTGGTGGAGACAGGTGAAAGTAATTTGCCTTAATGGGTGACTTTATGAGAGAGTCTGTGAGCGTCGTGACAGCTGCTGGTATGACTTTTCCTCCCCTCATTCTTATCTGTCGCTTCTGTTTCAATCTCAGTCTCTCTCCTTTTTTTCTTTTTTCTCTCCTTTTCTCTTTCTCTTTCTCGTTCTCTGTTGCGCGTCCTTACCTGCCTATCTTCATTAATTTGCACATTCTTTCATTTTTACAACTTCGCGTCTTCTTCCCAACTCCCACCTTGCGTTCTCCCATCATTCATCTTACCTCGCTAACTAGACAGCTTCTCGTAACTCTCTGCCACTCCTCACTCCTTCCTACCTTCCTAAATACACTTTATTTACTCCTCCCACATCGTCTCCAGTCCCCCATTCCCTCTCCTCCCATTCACCACTTCCCACACACCTCTCCTCCCATCTCACGCACGCTCCATCTCCCTCTCCCACGCCTCTCCCTCCTCTATCTCTCCTCCTACACTCCTCCCTCGTGTTTTTGCGTCCATGCCCCTCCCTCGCAGCGCTACCTTAAGCCTCCTGAACACCGTGCCTCCTCATTTCATCAGAGTAAGGCTGAGGTTGGGTGAAATATTACGGTTTCTCTATTCGTGGCTGAGTTGGGGTGCCGTTCCCGATTTAAAGAATGTCTGATGGAATGATGTGTTTGTATTGTTGGTTTGGTGTGAATTATGTGCGTGCGTATGAATGTGTGATGCGATGCTGTGAGTGGTATACAAATAAACAGTTGGTCGTTTAGAAGGTGGGAATATAATGTAGTGTGTGTGTGTGTGTGTGTGTGTGTGTGTGTGTGTGTGTGTGACAGGGTGTGAAACGAGTCCATTGTGTTTTAGAGTAAATGGATGTGTGGTATCTTTTAATGAAAACACAAACAAAACATGGACTTACACAAGACGCGGAGCCCAAAGCATGTCAAAGGATATAGTGTGTGGCAGACTATGAAACTGCCTCGTGTGTTACAGTGAAGCAAACAAATTAGCTTTTCCTTACGTAAACACACACACACACACACACACACACACACACACACACACTTCAAATCAGAGAGGAGAGAGCAATACTTAGCCAAATAATATTACAAAGAAACACAAGGGAAGAACAAACAGCAGTAGACCTGTTGTCCCCTTGGCTGTTTATGATTAGAGAAGTAAGAGATATTAATGGATGAAAATGAAGATAGCCACGTGGATTTTAACCCTTTAACTGCCATTTCCAAAACCTAACCTTGTAATTCCATTCCTTCTTGCAAATGCCCTTAAAGATTTCATACACTGTTTTTAAGTGTCTAGAATTCTTGCATATCAGAGAGAAAGGGTTAAAAGAAGAAAGGCCAATGCACTGACCTTGGGGTGCTGATCAAGGTGGTGCTGGTGCTGATGAATGACACTTTCTTCACTCCTCCTAGTAACTCGCAGCTTCGACTCAAACTAAAGAAGCCTCGAAACACCTCCCATATTTCACTCCTTTTCCCTCCCTCCCGCTCCACTCCTTTCTAGTTCTCCGAGTTCTGTCCCTCCCCCCCCCTCTCTCTCTCTCTCTAATCCTGCGCCTTACCTTCATTTTCATCCTTGCTCCCATCTCTCTTCCCTTTTCTCTCATTTAGTCTTTCCTTTTCCTCTCCTACTTTATTGGTCTCTCTTTTCCCTTCTATCTTCTGCTTCCCGTTCCTCCACCTTCTCTCTCTCTATTCCGTCCCTCAGTCCCTCCCTCCCTTCCCCTCCCTGAGAGTAACACACTTAGCACCCCATGTCCTTCACAGTGACGCCTACCATGCTGGGGCGAAAAAGAAAGAAAGAAAAAAAAAGAGAAGAGAAGGGCAACAAAATAGACATAAAAGTTTTAAAAATATCAGAGAGAATAGAAACAAAAAAGTAAACAAACAAATAAGAAACACAAACAATAAAAAAATATGTTATAAGGAAACCACATCAGGAAAAATAACGTACATTTAATGACACAAAATCTACAAAAAAGAGAGAAAAAAGTTCTACAATAACAAGAGGCTCTATCTAGACTATTTCCTTGAGTGATGGGACTATGTACAGTGTGTGAGGGTCGCGCGGGCAGCTCTTAACACCTGTCTACACCTGTGACACCTGTCTGTACCTGTGCACCTGAAGGCGTACCTGTCGGGAGCCTCACCTGACACCTGGCATGGGGCACACAGGGGAGGGAGGGGGGGGAGAGGCACCATTTCATTGCCAGCCAAGGTCACCCCCAACTTAGAAGTACATTTGTTTACTTCTCCTCGAAAAAAAAGAATAAAAGAAAAAATGCACTAGAAGTTCTTAATATATTGTAACCTTTTAAACTTTTTTTCAGGAAGAAGTTTGAACTTTTTACTTTTCTCTTTGGAATGTCACTTATTTTCTCGAGGGGTCTTCAGGAATGTGATCAACTTGACTTACTGTTTTCGAGTGTTCTGAGTTCTCGAAATGTAATTAAGAAGTGAACATGCAGAGGACAGCGTGTTCAAGGGAGGGGGGGGATGTCCTCGCTGGTCTGAGCGGAACATGGGGACACAGGGGAACACAAGGATACACTGGGCAGGGGACACAAGAAAAACAGAAAGGAACACAAGAAAAAAATAAAAATAATCACAACGACACGGAAACATGACAGAAAATTAACAACCTAACAAAAAAGATAAGGAGGACACGGGGACACGGGAAACAGATATGAGGTAAAAAGGGACATACTTAAACAGAGGACCACGAGTAATTTGGATATCAGGGCATGGTGAGAAGGGGAAATGGGGATGAATAATTATTAACCTCGAAGAACAGTGATAACAGAGGGGGATGTGAGAGAGTGACAGGACGAAGGGACATGGGAACGAGGCGGACATTGGGGTATGGTGATAGGAAGGATGTATTGTGATATGGGGGTTTTAGGACACGGCTTTGGGGACACTGGTATTATTTTCTTATGGTGGATGTTGCTTTTGTATTCCAAGGTGACATTTTCATTACGTACTTCTCTGAACTATATGTAATGGACGGCAGCAAGGACACACACACACACACACACACACACACACACACACACACACACACACACACACACAAAGCGTCCCTGAGGCTGCCTTTTATTCCTCTATAATGAAACAAATATACAAAACAGAACAAAAAATTTACAACAACAATGCAATCAATTTACACGCAAAGGAAAAAGTTCATCATAATAATTATAAAATTTATACACAAAAAAAAATTCCACACACACACACACACACACACACACACACACACACACACACACACACCAAAAAACTCATAGCATAAATACAAAATCATCAGAAAACCAACATAAAACTACACATAAGAAACACACACACACACACACACACACACACACACAACAAATATAATAAATCAAACACTGGCTCACATACTGACTTACATAAAAATAAAAGGAAAAGGAATATCAAATAAACTGCATATAAAACACCAATAAGTTACGCGTGCGCTATCCTAGAGATCCAGTTTGAGAAGTGGGCAATGTTTGTGTACACTCCGGGCAGGTTTTGTCGCGCACATCCGATCCCCCAGCTGACGAGACCGATGAGGAAGCGTTTGCCTTGAAGGGTGAGGGTGAGAGGGCTGCCGGAGTCCCCCTGCACGCATAGAAAACGAGATAGACATAGAACAGGTGACAGGAGTAAACAGAGAGGTAATGAACGTGTCTGTCTTTTGATTGTCTCTCATCTGTTGAATTTAATTGTCTCTCTTCTCATCTCATCTCTCTCTCTCTCTCTCTCTCTCTCTCTCTCTCTCTCTCTCTCTCTCTCTCTCTCTCTCTCTCTCTCTCTCTGGCACACACAGCCACACAGTGCTAACAATATCTCAAGACGCTAAGGCAGTGATAAATAGTAGGTTATAGAATGGTTAAACACACACACACACACATACACACACACACACGAAACATGAGGCAGGAAAATAAAAGAAAGACATCAGCAGGTGGCATGACACGGGCACAAAAAAAGATAAATAGGCAATAAAATAAGACAATATATACTTATGCAATCAGTACTCTGAAAAGAAGTAACAGCCATAACTTGTGATCAAAACCAAGAATACAAGCAGACGTGCCGAGAACATAAATACAGGCTGAAGGAATAAAGTAATTAATGCGAATAGGAGAAGAGGCAAGAATGAGAGAGAGAGAGAGAGAGAGAGAGAGAGAGAGAGAGAGAGAGAGAGAGAGAGAGAGAGAGAGAGAAAGAGAGAGAGAGAGAGAGAGAGAGAGAGAGAAAGGTTAAACTCTAAATATGTTACAGTTTTTCTCTCCACCTCTCTCTCTTCTTCTCTGTTTCTCTCTTTATCTATATCTCCCTCTTCCTCTTCGTAGAATAGTAATAAGAGAATACGGAGAAGGCGGCTAGGAAGAGAGAGAAAGATCTGAGAGGAAGTTAATTTAAAATACAATCCATCTCTTTACTTGTCTCTCTATCTCTCAGTCTGGTGACCATAAGAAGGCGCAGTAAGTCACAGGGACATGAACAATAAGTAAAGATCAGAATCGCGTGTCCTGTCCGTGTCCAAAGGTAAATATTAACTTTTCGAAACACTTTATTGCTTGTAGGACCAGGATGTAAGGAGGATTTTTCTTTATTTTATCTTCCTTATAGATCTTAGCCAACCTTCCTTACACGTTAAAAAAAGAGAGAAAAGAGAAGGAAAACCGCATCAGAAGTGTTGGGAAAAATGTGCTGTCTCTTTCAAATAATGTAAAGCGTCTGATTCCTTCACTCTCATACATAGCTAATTTAATTTAAGAGACTCAATATTATCCAATTATTCCTTTCACTGCTACGCATATTGTTCCTATAATCATCTTTATTTTTTTAGACACTTTAATTTGTAAGGCACTCTTAAATATTTCTGTGGTCTAGAGAAGAGATAAGTAATTTCTTTCACGCGTATTTTCCGTGTGATTTTTCATAGTGCTCTGAATGTTAGCAAAGAAAGACTTGAACAGTAGAAGGGTTAATAAATCTAGTTTAATGATTCGAGCATCTAGTCAGCGCCTTTCATTTTCGGCTCCAGTGGAAGTATGTCACGTCATTAGAGAACACTCGTAAATTATTCCTCTTGAGAAAGAAACAAACTTAATCTAACTAATCTAATATAAACTTATGTACCCTAACGTAACCTAACAATATAACTCATTCTAACCTAAGTGTATCTACTTCAGCTTGCCTAACCTAACCATAGCTAACATAATATAACCTTACTTAACCTAACTAAACTTTTCCTAACCTAAGATAATAAAATTTTACCTGACCTAACCTATGGAAACCTAACCTAACCCTACCTAATCATACCTAACCTAATCATACCTGGCCTAATATAACGTTACCTAACCTAAACAAACTTTTCCTAACCTAACAAAACCTAATTTTACCTAACCTAGGCAAACCTTATCTAACCTAACCTAACACAAGCTATCCTAACGTAACCTAACCTAACCTAACAAAACCTAATTTTATCTAACCCAGGCAAACCTAATCTAACCTAACCCTGCCTATGAGATGCGCTACAATACACCATTAGACTCACACTAACTTGCAAACCAGAAGCAAAAGGTCTTATGCACGACACGAGTGTATGAGGGAGGCAGTGAAATATAGTGGACAAGAGCACGACCAAAGTTAAGAAGGAAGTCCCTCTGGCATAAGTATAACTGATGGTCGTGTTTGTGCCTCGTGTGTCCTGTTTGGCAAGTCTGGTTGAGCTCCTACTGGGGAAAAAATTTGAGTAATGAAGATTATACGAGTAGGAATTTAGAGCTTGTAATATATAAGTCCGGTTATTATATTTATTAGGCTTATTATTCCTCTCAAGTGAAAATTTATTAGTAATGAACGTTTACTGTTGTGGATTTAGAGCGAAAAGAAAAGAGTAGTGAGGCGTAAGTTCCTAAGAATTTACAATGTTTATTAATACCACGATAATTTTATTAACGCATCTTCTTATTCTTAAGGCTAAAATATATTAGTAATCAAGGGTTCTTTTTTTTTCTTTTTCATTTAAAGTGAAATAAAACATCGTAATGAGGATTATAATAATATAACGTTAGAGAGTGTATTAAATGAAGCGATCCTGTGGTATAGAGGTTAACGAGCGGTTTGCATCCTCGAGGTCCTGGGTTTGAATCCTGTGTTGAGCAGAGGCAGATGTTGGTTATTTCCTTTCATTATGCAGCCTCCGTTAACTTAGCACTAAATAGATACAGGACACGAACCGAGGAGTTGTGATCATCTTTCCAAATAGTAACAGAAAGCTAGAAAACCTGTCCTTGTGTGTGTGTGTGTGTGTGTGTGTGTGTGTGTGTGTGTGTGTGTGTGTATGTGTGTGTGTGTTGTGACTGTGTGCCTACTCCAAGAGAATGAAAATGGTCTACGCCACATCCTGAGCAGAAAACAAGGCGAAGTATAAGAAGAAAAAAAAAAAATAAATAAAAATACCCCTCTATTAAGTCTGGTTCAGGTATTTACAAGTCTTATTATTCTTAAGCGAAAATCTATTATTAATGAAGGTTTACTGTTATGAATCTAAAGCGTGCATTAAGTCTGGATATATTATTGGTGGGTTGGTCAGCTCTATTTTTGTCCTCTGCATCATCGCAGTTCTCATTCTTATTAGTATTGCAATCATGCTTATTCTTCCCCAGCAGTAATATTCTTCACCACTATTTGTTTTCCTTGACTACTATTCTTATTCCTTAGAAGCAGTTCCTCAGCATAGTCTTCTTCATCAGTATCACTAATCCTTCTATATAACCTTCAATCTAACGTAGTCTTATGTTTTCTTTTCTATTTTCTTGCCTGTAATTTCTCAACACTTTTCTTCTTCTTCTTCTTCTTCTTTTTCTTCTTGTTCGATACTATCACTGCACTTCCATATAACTTTTAGTCTAACGTATATTACTATTTTTCTATTCTCTCGCGTGCAAAAGAGGCTGGCCAAGAGTTACAAAAAATAATAAAACAAAGAACCCGCCTGGTTAATTGGAGTCCCCGAAAAGTTATTGAATAAATCTATGTTGTATTTATTATTTATACTTATTGGTAAACCGGAGCAGTAGCAGACGTGGCGCTAAACTACAAAGGTGTGTGTGTGTGTGTGTGTGTGTGTATGGGGGGGGAGTGCAAGTGAGGGGATATACACACCTCTGCCCTCACCTCCCCCTCCACCTTTAATTAACCACACACCTGTTCACCTCAACCACCATCACGGGCCGCTGAGGGATCCGACTCCAGCGAGGCATTTAGTGAAGCAATGAGCTCGTTGCCTCTGCTTCATTTCATGTTCGTTTCCTTCACTTTTATCGTTAGGAACTCTTCCCTCAAAACTCTGTTCTTAAATTGGCTGAATTAAAGTGGCGTCTTTTAAATTAACGTGTAAAATCAGCAATCTTAGAAAAGCAATGAGTTCGTTGTTCTGTTTTATCTAGTGTTGGCTTGTTTAATTTCCACCCTTATTGACTCTTTACTGAATGTTTATAAGATTGGCTTAATTGACTTGAAATCTTAAAGTAACGAGTACGAAAGACAAAGGATCAGATGATATTTTACATTATTTAGACAGACACACCATCACCAGCGAGGCTTTTTTTATTGCTTGTTAAGACCTACAAAAACTTTTTCCAATGGAAAAAATCTGAGTAAAAAGAAATTCACCATTGCCGACTTTTTAGTAAAGGTTCCCTCACTACATTGGATGACTCAAACTGAAATCTTTTAGATCAATTCGTAACAATACAAAGAATCATGTGATATTTTACATTATCTGGATCAAACACAACAAGTTGTTTCCTCCAGAGATGGCTTTCTTTTCTTTATAATATAAAATATGCTGGTTAAAAGCAACAAAAATCCAAAGCTTGAAAAGCCATCTAGAATTAACAGTTTCTTCAAAAAGTTGACTAGAAAAGATTTCTTTACAGGTTGGCCAATTCATATTCGTTTCTTGCAGTAATAAGCTCTTTACTTTATATCAGACAATATACCTTATCACAATTTGTCTCGTAAGAGTTAGTATGTCTGCTGCTACTTCTTCCACCTTATGTTTGTTTGTGTCATATGAAGGTTAAAAAATATCAACAGCGGAAACAGAGCAAATAAACATAAAACTCATTAACTTTCACCATAGTTACCCATTGTGACCGGCATTAAAAAGAAAATGAAATACACAATACACTTTGGGCTCTACTTATTCTTAAATATTTCATCGTTTTTATCTCCAACATTTCAAGAATTCTAAGGGAGGTTATCAGAGGGATTCATGATCGCTTTTCATCTATTTAGCCTTTCAAAATAATCCTGGTGAGAGAGCAAAGTGTTCAAGAATATGAACCTTAAAGAGATGCACTGGATCACTCAAGGTCCGGTCATTGCTTCGTTCATACGACTCATCGGAGCTTCATATCGGTGTTCGAGAAAATAAAGCAAGGTGTTTAAGGTAGAAAAGAGTAAATTTTTCGTTAGGATGTTAGTGTGTTACGTGCAAAAATACCTGACAAAGTTTAAATGTGTGTCTATTTGTTAATTGCATTGGAGTTTTGTGTGTTAGAGAGAGAGAGAGAGAGAGAGAGAGAGAGAGAGAGAGAGAGAGAGAGAGAGAGAGAGAGAGAGAGAGAGAGAGAGAGTCATGATTAGTCATCTAAAATGTCAAGTCATGCGTAGTATATACGTCAAAAGTAACACGCAAAATTACACACACACTCACACACACACACACACACACACACACACGTCACTTAGGTTAGAGCAAGTCAGGTCACGTGATGAGGTCAGGTCAGATCACGTGGTCTAGGTCTTTAGCTTCTCCTGGATCCAGTCAAGAAACATGGTCACGTTGGTATAGACTCCTGGCAAGTTGGTGCGGCCACAGGCGACGCCCCACGATACCAGTCCCACCAAATTAGCCTTCCCGTCTCTCTTGACTGTCATAGGTCCGCCTGAGTCTCCCTGTAAGGTGAGGTCCGGCCGGGTGAGGCGGGCAGCGTGCGGGGAACACTCACTCCCTTGCGGTAGCGGTGGGCTCAGCAGAGATGTGAGGGGAAGCCAGTTGGCGGTGTGGTAGTCTTGGGCGCAGCTCCACAGTTCAGTAATGGATTTGTAGGCGTCTAAACTAAAGTACTCTTCAAATTTGTTCATTTCTTAATTTTTACTTTACTATTTTGCTTATCACCAAGATTGTAGGAAACTTCTAGTCTTCACAGGCGACATAAATAAACTACTCTTCATTTTCTTTTGTATTGAACTAAGGATTATAGATAACTGCTTATATCTGGTGCTTCAAAGAGTTGATTACTTAGTGAGGGTTATCAATTTAGACGCTAACAAATCCATTTTCTGAGGTGATAGAAGTGCCCCAGTCTGTCTCTGTTGTTCCCGATGTTACTATTGATGTGAGTGGCCTCAAAGCGTATTGTTTTTTTGTGTTTTAACTACATTGGTGACTCGTGTGTTATGTACAGGGGACTTTAGTGTGTTGTTGAATTAGAGTTAAGTAAGAAGTAATGCTGGTTCGGTATTTACAGCTTAAGAATGAGAGAAAAAGGTGAAAATGGTGCACATGAAGTATCAGAGAACACGGAATGAAACAACACGATCATTTTGCAAAGGAGAAAAGAAGACAGTGAAAAATTTTAAGAGAAGAATGGGATGACAAAAAAAAAAAAAAAAATAAATAAATAAATAAAAAAAATAAATAAGAAATAAATAAAAGATAAATAAACAACTGTGGGAAAAATGTACAATAGACGGAGAACAAGACTTGAAATGTGGAGAAGGAATGAAACCTCACGATCATTTCGATAAGACAATAAACAATGTTCAAGGAGAACCAGAGACTAAAGAAAAAGGAATGAGAAAGAAAAAAAAAAGAAATAAGACATAACTTGAAGTGCTAAAGAACAAGACTCAAAATACTGGTGAGAAATTAAACCGCGATAATTTTGAGACGAAGACAATAAGTTCAGGTTGAGATGGAGGTCAAGGAGAACACAATGACTGAGAATAAAAAAGAAAAAATAGTGATAAAAAAGAAAACCGACGAAAATAATGTACATAAAATATCATAAAAGAAATATGTAAAAAAAAAGAAAAAAAACAAATACGTTCGGAAAGAAGACAATAAATAGTTCAAGGTGAGATGGAAGGTTACAGAAAAGAATATGATGACTGTAGTGTACTGCGTGTGTGTGTGTGTGTGTGTGCGTGTCAGTATGTGGTTTGGCAGTGGTGAAGCGGAACAGTCACGAGATATGACACAGAAAGACACGTGAAGCATTGGACTGACGGGTGACAGGATGTGTTGTCAAGAGAAACCACTCAATCAACTGCCAAAGTAGTCAAGGTCACGTGCCATTCTTTAGCATAGCCAACCTGACTGAAGGTAAAGACTGACTAGGAGGTAGAAGTATAAACGGACTGAAAGAAAGACTAGATGACTGAAAGAAGGAAAAAAAATACAAACGGAAAAGGCTAAGTGAAAAGTAATTATAATCATTGAAGTAGAAATTAACTAGTAAAAAAGACTTTCTGACCAGCAAATACAGAAAATGAAAGAGTGAGTGAAGAAATGATAAATTAAATGACAGAGAAGACTAAGTGACTGCGAGAAAAAGAAAAATGGCTCGTAAAAAATGATAAAAGGAGAAACTGACTGGTAGAAATATTAAACAGAAAGGAAAAAAAGACTGATAGTAGAAGAAACTGACTCGTACAAACAAAGTTGCTAGTAGAAAGAGCTGGTGACAAACAGAAGAATAACCATTACCATGATAGAGACACTGTTTGCATCAGCTCACTCAGATTCCTGTGAGGTGTGTGAGTGCAATAAAACAAAAGTGGTGACAGTTATGGTGGCAGTAATAGTGACGGTGACAGTAATATTGACAGTAATCGTGAGTGACAGTAATCGTGACAGTAATAGTGAAGCTGTCGGTGATGGTGACAGTAATACTAAGGATGGTAGTGATTGTGACAGTAATAGAGAAGGTGACAGTGATGGTGATAGTGATAAAAGTTTTTCAGAATATATGTGCATCATTATAATTATTGTTCTCCTTATCAATTACAAGCAAAAACAAGCCTCTAGACAAAATATGTACAAGACAACCCTGTAAAAAAGTTTCAATGACTACAAGCCAAAACTGAAGTAATTTGTTAACCTGATTATATTAGAACCATTATTTTACAGTAGGATTTTCACCTGAGTAATATTGTTATTCTTAGTGTATAAGTTAACTCATATGTAAAAAATTGAATTAAGTATGTCTTCCATGCATTCTACGTGTGTGTATAGACTAATATATTTACATGTTACGCATCAAACATCATATACACAACACAACACACACTTACACCCAAATCCTTTACCCTTACCACCCACGACAGACACCCTTACACCATTCCCTACAAGTGTCTACTAGGGAGCCAGAAACATAGGTAAGCTTGGCACTCACCTGGCAGCTGTCCTTCCCGCCGTCCTTGTAACCTGCACAGAGGAACACGTCGTATATGATCTCACGCCTCCCTGCCTCCTTGAACCACGACTGACACACGTCGTTGCGCAGCACCTGCACATCCACCTCCTGCAAGACCGCCGGGGTGTTCGAGACGCCTGTGGGGGACGTGGGGAGTGAATAGGATGCGTGAGGAGACGACAGGAAGCCAGGAGGAGGTGAATAGAAAAAAAAGGATAAAATACATAGGCAATATCAGAGGGAAGTGAATGGAAAGGAAGGAATATACGTACATAGGGAATACCAGAAGGAAGTAAATAGAAGGGTCATAGGTTAAGTTTTGTTAGGTTAGTGGATAACAGGAGGAAGTGAAGGGAAGTGATATACGTACATAGGAAAGAACAGAAGGAAGTGAATAGAAGGGAAGGGATATACGTACTACTGGGTAAACTGTAATCTGGTCTAAGTAATCTAGTCTAATCTGGTCTAAGTAATCTAGTAATCTGGTCTAATCTGGTCTGAGTAATGAAAACGCCAAATTATGTGCATGTCATTTTTCATCATACCTGAGGATTAATATCTTTCTATGCTGTCAAAATAGCTCACTAGTTTTCTGTTTTTTTTTTCTCATCTGTTTCTTTTACCAGGTTTTATTTTTTCCCAAGAGTAGATGATGGATACATAGGAAGAACATACATTACACTGATATAAGAGTTTATCTATTACCTTTCTACGTGCAAAGGAGATTTGCCAGGGGTTACAAAAAGAAGAATAAATAAAGGTCCACTTAATTACCGCCCTCCCATTACAACAATAGCAAATTCTTAACTGTGACAGAAGAAGCAAAAAAGAGAGAAAAAGCAAGATTGTAGCAGGATTTTGAAAGAACACATCATAACCCAACACAACCCAGCCCCACGCAACCCATTACACCACAACCCAACACAACCCGGACCCACTAATCCATCACACCACAGCACAACACAACACACCATGGTTCAGACGTCCCCAGCCCGTCACAGTGGCGTAGTCCCCGACGAAGGAAGCGTCTTGCTGCGGCAGACACACTGGGATGATGTGCTCCTTGAAAACGATCTTCCTGTTCACTCTGATCAGCGCCAAGTCGTTCTGGAAGTCCGCCGCTTTGTAATGTGGGTGCACCTCCTTTCTCTCCACGTCGAAGTCCTCGTGGGGAAGTCTCTCATCCTGCTTCTTGACATTCCACTCACCCAGGCGGACCTTCATGCTGCTGATCGGCGTCCTGTAGGGAATAAGTAGGAGTTAAACAGATGTATTGGAATGTAGGGGACAAGCGTAAATTGAAGACGTACGAAATACATTGAAAAGAATTAAAGGATAAGTACATGGAAAAAAAAGAATAGATAAATAAATAAAATAATAATAATAATAATAATAATAATAATAATAGTAATAATAATAATAATAACAGTAAAATAAATAAATAAATACTTTAGAAAGAATTAAAGGGTATGGTGAGCTGAAATTTACTGAAAAGAATAAACTACAATGATGGTTTGATAAATTATGAGTGTAAAAGTGTACTGGAATGTAGAGGATGAGTATTGTAAGCTGAGGGCACGCAGGGTACATCGGAAAAAGGTCAGAGGATGATACGATAATTTGGTGACATAAGAAGTACATTAGGATAAACTGGAATAATAATGTGAGGGTGAATGTGACAAGGGAGGCGGTGAAAAGTGTACTGAAATGAAAGTGACGGATGTTTTACGTTTAGAACACATAAGGAAAGTGAAATTGCACAGCTGAATATGAAATGACATGCTATGAACATGAAATAAAAAATGTAACGAAGTGCTGAAAATCATTGTTATGTTAAGAGCGCAAACATACACTGCATTGCTCAGTTTCTGAAAATAAAATGTGAATAGTAAAAGGAAAGAAGGATAGAAAAATGGGCAAAAAATACTAGGAACTTTAAGACACCCGATACTGCACAAAACTTAAAGAAAATATATAATGAGCAAAACATGACAAATGGGCCAGCAAGGTAAGTTTTTTGAGACACCGTACGTAAGATTTATTTAAGGTATATCTTTGGTGAATTTTGTGAACCATAAGCCAAGAAAATCACATGGGTACACAAAGTTATCATCAGTATCGAAAATTTATTCATGGGGATTTTAACTGCATATCATAAATTTAATCCTTTCACTGGTAATGACGATTATGACATTTGTTACCTCATTTAAATAACTTTGTACTATTTTATGAAGAGGAAACTTATGACATGCACTAGAGGACTTCAATCATCCTATCACTTCTTTATTTGTTAGTGATGTCTTTCGAAATTATACTCTTAACTTAGATAGACCATATTTACTTAAATTTGAGAAGCTAAAACAGAGTCAAGTTCACATTCACTTAGGGTTTTCCAAGATTACGTGGATAACAGAATAATTCAACTCAGTATTTTCAAAGTTAAGGTTAAGTAATCACGTCACTCAGTATTCGCAGTTATGGTGTTGCGTTACCAGTGGAGTGTTTGGCAGTGTTATCCAGGTCACCACACCGCTCGTCCCTCAAGG
The DNA here is from genome assembly GCF_035594125.1 of Scylla paramamosain. Taxonomy (NCBI): domain Eukaryota; kingdom Metazoa; phylum Arthropoda; class Malacostraca; order Decapoda; family Portunidae; genus Scylla; species Scylla paramamosain. Next base: position 14,984,641 of record NC_087182.1, read on the forward strand.
TTAGCTGTGTTGGCACCACGCTCCTCACTCAGTAATGTTTGGTACGGTGTATTTTTAACGTAATGAAGAAATCTCTGTTTGTGTGCCAGATGGTGTTTTGTTGTTGTTGTTGTTGTTGTTGTTGTCGACATCGCAGTCCTTAGCAAGTAATTCACGAAGATATGGCGTACATTAAAGACAATAATCTATTTAAGACGAATGAATGAATTAAAAAACTTCACATTTAAGGAGAAGGAGTAATAACCAGAAGAGGCAATCGGAGGCATAATAAGTGAGTCCTCTGCGAACTTAAAAATAGTACAATTAGAAGGACGGAGTGACAGAGTGAACCTTTGATGTTAGAGTGGCTGGTGACAGAAGCTAAGCACGACACTGGATCACAAGACAGAGAATATGAAGACTGACCGACCACAATAATCATAATACTAAACAAGAAGCAACCACTGAAGTAAGATGAACCCTTTCACTGCTCTGGTCGTCTTTTGTTAACATTGAAACCACTGCAGTAAACTGTTTGGATGGACATAAAGAGGGAAAGTAATTAACGGTCAATTTAATCTTTGCTAAGCTATAGAAGTACGTTTTTGAGAGACTGTAGTACGAAAAAAAACAGTATAAAAAGTTGAAGATGATGATGGGAAGGGTTGACTAGCAGTGAAAGAGTTAACACATGATCTACTCCAAAGGGTTCAAAATAGCTTAATGAAAGGGCACTAAAAATGGCTTAATGAAAGTGCATAAATTAAGCTCTTTTAGCAGTAGGCCATGTGATTATATAAATTACTGGCTAGATGGCAACACTAACTTTTGATGCTACTTCAGATGACTCAAACCAGCTCAATAGGGGCCCTGAGATTATTCCAGCAGAGGAAGGCACAATCATGAGTGACTGTGACGGTAACACTGACACAATCTAAATTCAGTGTGACAAAATATGTATGAAATCTCTGGTCAATCAAATATAATGAATTAATAACAACGATGTACCAGCTAAATTTGTGCCTACGTTATTTATTTTATCTCATTTACTTATTTTATTTACCACTGAACCGCATGATCCTGAGTTTCTATTCCAGGCTTTTGTAAATTATTCAAGTGTTAAGGATTAGTAGCAATGATCGAAAATTTATTTGTCATCATGTTTTCTGACGGTAGATGGCATAGTTACAAGCTTCAATATAAACGTTCCGGCTGTTTTGATTTATTACATCAACTTTAGAGATAAAAGAAAAAAACATTCATCACTGTTATCCATGTAAGCTTTTATGCCATTAAAATTTTTCAATATCTGCATCGACTTGCAAATTTACATATAAAAAAGACTCTCTCATCACCAAAAAGAAAAAAAATAAATAAATAAATAAAAATAAATAAATAAATAAAATAAATAAATAAATAAAAAAAAACTTCAATACCTTTAACCTTCGAATATTTGTACAAGACTTGCATGCAAATATAAATAACCTTAATAGCTACCATCACTGAGAAAGAAACCTTACTTTACTTTTAAACATCTGATATCTGTATCGACGTAAGATATCAAACTGTTCACTCTGCATCATCGGGGAAGAATCTTTTAATACTCCCCTCGAAGACTCAGACGGACCGCGCCCTATAATCAAACATACCGCAGATTGGACGCCCGCAGCCTTAATACACCAGCTAACATAAGGTAAGACTAGGAACTGAATTGCTAAAACATACGCAGGGGTAAACACACACAGGCAGTGAATTTGGTGAGTTAAAGGGAGCGAGAGCTGGGAGGAACAGTGAAGCCTTGGGTAGGTCAAAACGCAGGAGGGAGAGGAATAAAAAGAGAAAAGAAAAGAAAAAGGAGAATAATGATGATGATAATGCTGATAATGATGATGATGATGATGATGATGATGATGATGATGATGATGATGATAATAATAATAATAATAAAAATAATAACAACAACAACAACAACAACAACAACAACAACAACAACAACAACAATAATAACCACAGCATCAAGAACAAGAAACAAGAACAAGAAGAATACAAATACGAAGAAGAAGAAGAAAAAGAAGAAGAAGAAGAAGAAGAAGAAGAAGAAGAAGAGGAAAAAGAAGTAATACATTTTTTTTCGATAGGAAAAAGAAAAGAACACTTGAGAAACGGGCGAGGGAGAATAACACGGAATGAAGAGGAACACACGTCCACTAAAAATGAAGTTATTGACAAAACTTCTGCAATTCTGAAACAACGTACAACCGGAGCATTTTTCTTTGAAGTTTACAGCACGAAGTCAGTGTGCAGTGAGAGAGAGAGAGAGAGAGAGAGAGAGAGAGAGAGAGAGAGAGAGAGAGAGAGAGAGAGAGAGAGAGAGAGAGAGAGAGAGAGAGAGAGAGAGAGAATCTTCTAGTGCTTAAGAAAAATAAAGATGTAGATAAACAAGAAAAAAAATAATAAAACATATTTCTTTCAACACTCACAAAAAAAACAAGAAAAAAAAACAATAAAAGGACGAAAAGCACAAACTTTCTTCCTACACCTCAAAAAATAAATGTAACACAAAAAAGAAGAAAAACAGAACTTCTCTCAATACTTACAAGTAAAAAAAAAGAAATAAATAAATAAATAAAGCAAACAAACATAACAAGCTTCCCACAAACAAACATATCTCGCAGCACATCCCATAAACATCCCCTTAAAGACCAACACACCAATCACCAGCACCCTCCCATTACATCTCTATACTTACGAGTGGACGCAG
>NC_087182.1:14992380-14997380 GCF_035594125.1 Scylla paramamosain
ACTACTACTACAACTACTACTACTACTACTACTACTACTACCACTACCACCACCATTACCACCACCATCACCACCACCAGCACCACCACCAAAACCCTTTAATTCATTCCACACTGCCTCTCCTTCCTTTCCCAAACACAACACTCCTTCTCGGCCTTCCTAAACATTACATATTATTTTGGGATGTAATTTGGTGATTTCACGGCGCCCGGCTTCAGATCTGTGAGGGCGAGTATTGCATGTACTTGGCCCCAGAGTAGCGCCTTTGTAGACCCTTGCCCGCAGTGGGGAGGTGAAGGGTGAGAGCAGGAGGCGAGAATTTAGTAATGGAAGTGAGATTGTGGTGGTGATGATAGTGGTGGTGGTGGTGGTTGTAGTGGGATTATTATTATTGTTGTTGTTGTTGTTGTTGTATCTTTTTCTCTTTCTTTCTCTTTTTTTTTTCTTTCTTCTTTTCTTCTTCTTCTTCTCCTTCTGCTTCTTCTTCTTCTTCTTTCTCCATCCTTTCTCATTGGCTTATCAGAGATCTAACACTTCATATCTTTTCACTTTCACTTCTTTCTTCACTTAAATATTCCTACTTTTCCATCCACCACCACCACCACTACCACCACCACCGCCACCACCACCGCCACCACCGCCGCCGGCCTCATTCCCACATTCATAACGTCACCGTAACAATAACAGTAACCAACCCTACTGTACTTTTCACTTTCACTTCATCCGTCTTCCTTATAATAATCCATTTCGCCGTTGTTTTCCCACCTCCTTTCCTTTCACTTCGCGACGACCCACTTAAATCCCTCTCTTCCTTCTCTTCGCTTCTCTATTCTTAGTCTTATATTCTTAAATGCTTTGTTTTCTCATAAGGATTATTTTTCAAAAGCCACAGAGATGATTTAGTTGAGTTCCTGCGATGATGATTCTTCTCCACTAGAACCTGTTAAACTATTACTAAAATTATTAACATATTCTTGGAAATCTCAGTAATCCTTTTCAAACTATCACTGCAGTTACGAAAAAGCATTGAAACCACCATTAGTTTACACCTGAGCCTGTTAAACCGTCAATAACATCATGGAAACTTGTAAAATTGCACTGTAGCATGTTTACATATCACTAAAATTATAAAAAAAGACAATTGAAAATTTCAGCAAAATCCATCTGAAATCATTAAACCAGAATTATGAAAACACTTCAGAATTCCACTACACACAGCTAAATTATCACTAGAATCATGAAAAATAAAAAATAAAAAATAAATAAAAATGGAGCATGTTCGGCATTCACTAGAATTATGAAAACACATCTGAACGCCAAAAGATTTCGTCACACTCAGAAAACTCTAAAAAACTGAAACTGAGGCATATCAAACTAACACTATAATCTCGAAAACACCCTTAAAACCCTAACAACTTCCACTAAAACCTCTTAAAAAGTAGACCAGATAAGACACTGAAGCATTTGAAAACACTATATAGTTTCCGCCACACAAGCCAGCCTCGACAGCCCGCCGGGAGCCAGCTGTGCCTCGCCTCTAATTGTACTGACCTGAATCTGGTCCTAATGTTGTTTTTCTAGCCGTCATCTGACATTAGCTCCACAAGATACAAGGCTCTCACTCCCGCACCTTCACTCTCACTCCTTACACTCTCACTTTACGATGCACCTGCACTTCCCTCTCCCACACTCTCCCCAGCATCCTCTCCGTTTCGTTAATAGTCTCTGTAAGCTCTCTAGTTCTCCTCCTCTTATTCTTCCTCCTCCTCTTTCTTCCCCACTACTTCTCTGAGTATATCGCTCCCTTCTGCTCATATAATCACCTCCTCCTCCTCCTTCTCCTCTTCCTCTTTCTCCATCCTCTCTCTCCTCTCTCTCTCTCTCTCTCTCTCTCTCTCTCGCTTCCGCACACCTGGTCTGTGTACCTGTAATTGCTCAGCTCTGCAGTGTGATGCAACGCTCTCTTGTTACTACTTAACACCACTTGTTACCTTATTTATAGTTTTTCCCCGTTTTCTCAGAGTTACACGACACGATGTATTAACGAGAGAGAAATGTGATACATAATCCCGCTTTCTTTCTCCCGTTTTCTATCTCACTAAGTTTTCTTTTAGTATGGCCTCAAAACGTATGAATATTTTCGCCCCTTCTCCTCCTCCTCTTCTTCCTCCCTTGCGGTTCAGTTTCTTTAATGTTACGGGAGCTTTTTTTTTTTTTTTTTTTTTTACTTTTATTCGAGAGAGAAAACGCGGGGAGGGAAACGTCCTAAATTTGTGCACTGGGTTCGTCTGCACCAGTGGTTTTGTGGCCTTGTGGGGATCTGCACACACACACACACACACACACACACACACACACACACACACACACACACACACGTTACCTCAGCCACCACGCAATACTCTCAATACGCTTCCCCCGTTCAATACACCTTTATTTCAACACCTACACACGTACTTACACTCCTCACCTCGCAGCGCTACGCCCACTCGCCAATTTAAAGCATCATGGAGGTCTTAAGTAGTTATGGTTGCAATTAAGAGTGTGTGTACAGTGCCGGCCAGTAATGATGTTACGTAATTTGATGTTGTATTGTTTTTCTTTCTATTTCATTCACGGTACATATTGCTAAGGTATTGAACGAGTTGTTTTGAAGTTAGTGATGTTGGTTCTCTCTGGTTTTGTACGTAGCTTGGGTGGATAAGAGGGAAAGATGCTAAAGAGGTTAAGTTAAGGTTATGTTGGGAAATATAGCACACAGATAAAGCAAGAACGAGAAAAGTGACGAACGTAAATCAAATGCATGTTTACAATAAAGGAAAAAAGAAAGAAAAGAGGTAATGGGAAAAGCCAAAAGGTGAAAAGAAGCAAAAGGAAAGTGATAAACGAGAAATGACACTAAGAAAAGAGAGAGAGAGAAAAAAAAACGACTAGTTACGACGATACACTAAATGCACGTAAAGAAGAAAAGAAAAGGAAAACAGGTAAAGGTGTAAGACAAAAGGTGAAAGAAACTAAAAGGAAAATAATACACGGGGAAAAAGACGCTAACATAAAAAAAAAGAATCTAAAGTGAAAGAAACTAAAAGGAAAGTAATACACGGGGAAAAAGACGCTAACATAAAAAAAAAGAATCTAAGGTGAAAGAAACTAAAAGGAAAGTAATGCACGGGGAAAAAGACGCTAACATAAAAAAAAAAGAATCTAAAGTGAAAGAAACTAAAAGGAAAGTAATACACGGGGAAAAAGACGCTAACATAAAAAAAAAAATCTAGAAACAAAGTAAAAACAATGGCAAAGAAGACTTGTAGAAAGATACAAAAGGAAAGTGATGACACAGAGGAAAAAAAGTAAAAAAAAAAAATAAAACATAAACAAAATCTGAAAATACCAAACAAAACTTGCGGTCAATAAAAAATAAAATGAGCTCTATATGTATGTATATGTAGAGTAAAAAATATAAATATGAGAAAAAAATACATGTAATCGTATGTATAAAGAATTCTAAGGTTAATTCTTCGCTCCGCCTTTGTTATGAAAGTTTATGTTTGTTTTGAAGGTCACAGTGAATGTCCAAATTTTTTTTACGTTCATGAGTCAAGAGATAAAAAAAAAATGCAAGTAACGTTTAAACAAAAGGAGAATTTAAGATGAGATACGGAAATATGATACGAAAGCGAACGAGGGATATAAACAAAACCACAAATAGTATTGAATGAATAAGAAACAAGCAAAGAATAAATGAGGAAAACGAGGAGAATATGCAAGAAAGGAAATGAGGATAGATAAAGAACACGCAAGTAGAGAATAAATATATGTAAGAGAGGAGAGAAAGCACTAATAATAAAAGATTAAGGAAAAGAGAGAAAAAAAATTGTTTGGAACGGATAATGGGAAAGCTAAATGAAAGCACGAGTGATAGAGAACAATAACAAAGAAAGTAAATGAAGAATAAAAGTGATACAAGTAAGAAATGATGGGAGGAGAAAAACAAGAGAGAATAAAGAGGCGAAAAATTAACAAAACATAAGTAGTATGAGAAATAAATGAATTAATGGACAGAAAAAGCTGCAGTAAAAAAATAAATAAATAAATAAATAAATAAGTAAAACACAGGAAATAAGTGCAAAAGGAAAGAAGATAATGAAGAAAGTGAAGAGTAAATAAAACCACCACAAGTAATATAAAAACCAAACATGAGGAAATAGAGGATAAAACAGTGAATAAGTAAGAAGAAACAAAAGACAATCAAGAAAAATGACGAAAGGTGACACTGAAAAACAAGTCATATGAAAAAAGATGAAATTAGAAAAAAAAAGATAAACTATGGAAAGGAGACAAATAGAAGAATGAGAAAAAATAAGACCACGAGCGATCACAAAAAGATGTAAAATATATAAAAATCAAGCAGTAATAATAATAATAATAATAATAAACATAATAAAAACGGCGAGCATAGACAATGAAAGTAAGGAATGATAAAAAAGATAATGAATAAGTTACAAACGAAGAAGAAGAAGAAGAAATAATAAAGAACAAACAAGGGACAAGGTCAGAGGAACAGCGAAAGAAACACAAGACAATCGAGAAAAAGCGACATAGGAATGAACTGAAGTGAACCAACGGCAGGAACGGAGGCCACACACACACACACACACACACACACACATAGACGCACACAACCTTGACTACAGTGCTGCGGGAGACGCTATTTTTCCGTCAGACCAAAGGCGTTAAACGGATGGCTGGCCTTCAGGAAGCGGGCGTGTCCTATACTACTGATGGTGTCCTTGGCGAACCCCGCGTCGACACCTATTGAGACCGTGTCCACGAGGAAGGTAGTCGCCCTAAAAAGACTGTTTTTAGCCCACTTCCCTATACAGTTGTGCGTGTGTGCGTGAGTGCGTTAATGGGTCTTTACAATGCGCCTCTCAAGGGATGTCACGTAAGGGGCTTCCTGTGTTGGGGTTAAGGAGGCAAAAGTCACGTCTCTTACCCTC
>NC_087182.1:15002380-15054880 GCF_035594125.1 Scylla paramamosain
GAGAGAGAGAGAGAGAGAGAGAGAGAGAGAGAGAGAGAGAGAGAGAGAGAGAGAGAGAGAGAGAGAGAGAGAGAGAGAGAGAGAGAGAGAACCAGGAAGTACTACGCAAAACCAAACACAGAGTAACAGCAGAACGAAAAAAAAATAAAGAAAAAAAAAACTAAGCTCAATAACTGTAATTTTTGTCCATCAGGTGTGTCACGGTACACACACACACACACACACACACACACACACACACACACACACACACACACACACAACAGAAAACGTAATAGTTCGTTAGTCCCCAATTAGGCAAGTCCCCCATTGAGGTTTGCACAACGCGTTTTCTTTACTGAGGCGTCACTATCAAAACAGTGAGTTGTTGGTGATAGGTGATGATGATGTAGGTCAGTGATAGTGCGTGCGTGCGTGCGTGCGTGCGTGCGTACGTGTGTGTATGTGTGTGTGTGTGTGTGTGTGTGTGTGTGTGTGTGTGTGTGCGCGCGCGTGTGAGTGTGTGTTTAATGGCATTAAAGAAAAGTGTGGGAGTATGGACGAGAGAGAGAGAGAGAGAGAGAGAGAGAGAGAGAGGAGAGAGAGAGAGAGAGAGAGAGAGAGAGAGAGAGAGAGAGACTGGTAAAAAAAAGAAGACAAATTAGATGGCAAGACTGTGATAAAAGGAGGACAGAGGAATAAAGATCGGACGAAATAGGAGAATAAAACCAAAGCAGTGGAGATAAGAGACAGAGAGAAGAGATGCACAGAAAAAGAAAAAAAATAGAAATAAAAACAAAGAACACACACAAGGAAGCAACTGGAAAAAGAGAGAGAAAAAGAAGACAAGCAGTGGGTTGCAGAGATTGGCTAGATATGACTGTCAGCGTTAGGAGATGCAGGTGAAGACGTTAGTATGTGTCTTAGTGTGTGTGTGTGTGTGTGCTCTCTTCTTTTGGTTAGTGCGTTTTGTTATCTACGTTCTGTTCTTGTGGATTTATGTGGATTATAACTTAATTTAACCTAATTCATACTCATTATGTTATATTTAATCTTTGTACTTTTCTCGTTAATAAATATCTCTCTATCTGTGTGTGTGTGTGTGTGTGTGTGTGTGTGTGTGTGTGTGTGTGTGTGTGTGTGTGTGTGTGTGTGACGTATTCAGTAGGTTTAAGATGTAGCGTCACAAAGGCAAGTATTACGGAAACGTGGCGGACAGAGCGACGGGGCGACGACAGGAGGCTCTGCGTGACGGCCATTGCGTGGGGGTGGGGTGAGTGATAAATCCAAGGGTTGGCCGACGGAAGCGGGAATCATGCCGCCAAGGACGTTACGCTGCGACACAGACACGGACGAGGTTCATTACTCCCAGGTGCGCCTCGAAGTGCCAGGTGAGTGAGGAGAGAGAGACGGGGAGACAGGAACACAAGAAGACAGGAAGACAGGAAGAAAATAGACAGGTGGAAAATTAGGCAAGTAAAGTCGATAGAGAGGAAGACAAGTAGACAGACAGACAAGTGGATAAGTAGAGAGGAAGACAGGTAGACATGGAGACAGGTGAGAGAGGTAGAAACACAGACAGGCGGAGAGGAAAGCATGTAGACAGGAAGACAGGTAGAAAAGACAGGAAGACAAGTATGCAAGCAGGCAGGAAGACAGGTAAACAGATAGTCAGACAAATAGAAAAATAAAGAAAAAAACATATAAGTAGGTAAACAAGAAGACAGACAGACATGTAAAATAGAAAACGGGTAGACAGGTAGACAAGTAGAAAGGAAACCAGGTAGATAGGAGGACAGATAAACAGGGAAAGGGGTAAACATGTAGACAAATAGAAAATTAGAGAGGAAGACAGGTCAACAGCAAGGCAGGTAAACAGGTAGACAGAAAGAGAGACAGACAGACAGACACGATGACAAATAAACAGGAAGAACAGTGAACAGGTAAACACGTAAATCACGCAAGTGTTTTAAGGAAAGAATATCAGTTTAACTTTTCTTCCTTCTTTTTATTTATTTTTTTTTATAATGACGAATGAATCAGGTATTTTTTTTTTTTTAGCAGGTGCACGCAACACGCAAATCACGCAATAGTTTTTAGAAAGGAGGCATAAATTTACCGCCTCGTTTAAGCTGTTTGTCCTGTCAATTGTGAAAACGACGCTATATTTCTTTTTTCTGTTTCAAGGAATTTCTACTATTAAACTAATCATCATGTCTACCATCACGCTAGTAAACTACAAAAGAAATCAAGAAAATAAAAATGGGCGGTTTTGGTACTGAAAAATGCTGCAATATAGTTATTTGTAATGGTACGAGAAAAGTACAGGTTTAGGTTGTGTAAAATCGCCATTACCAGCACGACCAGCGTATATAAAAATTGTGTAATGCATTCAAATTACCATGAGAGAGAGAGAGAGAGAGAGAGAGAGAGAGAGAGAGAGAGGGAGAGAGAGAGAGAGAATTACTTTATGGGACTCGCTCGGCTGACTGTGGCATTGAGTAAGCATTGAGCACTGAGCACCGGAGCACCTGATCGCTTCCCCGTCACGTGTCACCTGTGCAGGAAGCAATACACGCCAGCTGTCACCTCGGGATTTTCTGGTCATGTTTGTCATAGTGATGCAAAGATGAGTAAAGATGAGTAAGTATTTTAGTGAGCATCTTCCACGCTAGGTGTGTGTGTGTGTGTGTGTGTGTGTGTGTGTGTGTGTGTGTGTGTGTGTTTTCGTTTCCCATTAAATGCTATTGGTTGTTCTGAAATTTTTTTGAACCGCTGATTATATTAAATGTGTTGTGGTATTTTAGACGCGTTATTATGTATCAGTTTCTTAACGGGCTCGGAGTAATTCTGGTCCATCAGTTATACAAACTAAACTACATAAACTACCTATAAAATCATGCTCGTTTCTGTTATAATCATACTACTATTTTTTTTTCCTTCTTTTTCATCGTTTGGTTTGTTAATATGTAAGTTCTGAGTTTTAGTTTTCCACGTTTTTATCACATTTCACTTCGGCAAGTTTTAATTCTTTTGTTACATTGACCGTTGTGTCTCTTTTTGTTATATTTTTTTCCTTCTTCCTTCCAATTTTTTTCTGTTTTACTCTTTGCTATGTTCTCTTTTTACCGCAGCGTCCGTCTTTGCAAGTTTCTTTCTTTCCTACTGTCTTCCTACATGTCATTCTTTTCCACAACCGGCGTAATGAGGCAGAGAAAAGTTTAACTCGAACACACACACACACACACACACACACACACACACACACACACACACACTTGTTTACTAAGTAGTTTATTCAATAATCAGTGCTCTGCCAAAAAAAATATAGATAAATAAATAAATAAATAAATAAGTAGAAGAAATGAGAGAAGCGGTAATTGTTATTCAAATTACCTTAGATGAGAGAGAGAGAGAGAGAGAGAGAGAGAGAGAGAGAGAGAGAGAGAGAGAGAGAGAGAGAGAGAGAGAGAGAGAGAGAGAGAGATGAATTATGACAGGAATACAGATCTTCTTTACCAAGCATGAATGACAAAACAGAACAAAATAACCTGACTCTAATGTGGTAGCGTGAAAGTGAATGGGAGAAAGTGTGACGTGTGTGCTCAGTCAACACGTGAAATGTAAGGAAAGTGTTTAATTTCATCTCCCACTCCCCCCATCTCTCTCTCTCTCTCTCTCTCTCTCTCGCTCTCTCTCTCTCTGCATATACATACTTTTTCTTATTTTTTCTTATCGTAACGCATCACACTGACCTTTCTAATTAGTCTTGTAAGAACTAAGCGCACTCAGAAGGCAAGTAGAGCAAGATAACACAACCAAGGCGAAAGGAAAGCAAGCGAGACGAGCTGAGTAAAAAACGGTGAGAAAAGTGTAAAGATGACAAGTTGAAGGTAAACACAGGGAAAATAGTAACACGGGTGAGCCAGATACGGTGTTTGGTCCTTTCACTGCTAGACTTTTTCCTACAATCACTTACAACATTTTTAGACGATTATTTTCTGCACTGAAGTGTCTTAAATAGATTTGTAGCTTCGAAAAGGCATAATTAATTTTTCCTCCCATAACTACCTGCAAAATTTAGTCACCTGTTTTTTGTGCTAAAGTTTCTGGAATACATTGGCATCCTCAAAAAAAAAAAAAAAAAAAACGATAAAATTAACCTGCCTATTCACTCTTTATGTTTGTTCGTGCAAGCATTTTCTTTTCCTAGTTATCTGAAGGTAAACAAAGGGCGACAGTAACAGTAAAAGGGTTAAAGCGATGATTGGTAAAGAATAAGGAACAGTGACACAAAGGAACATAAATAAAGAACAAGCAGCAGCAGATCGGTTCTTGCGCAGCTGTTATATACAACAAATAGGGCGAAACTAGCAGGTATACAGACAGAGTAGCAGAGAGGAACAGCATTAAGATGAAAGCTGCAGGACTGGTAGGGTGAAAGGATGAACAGAGCAATTGAGACAGGTAACGGTAATACTAAGGTGAGAGAATCAGGGTGAAAGAGATAGGGAGCGTGGCAAAGATGAGGAAATATAAAAGACAAGAGAGAAAACAAGTGTGAAAAAGATAGGATGAGGGAGGGAAGGACAGTAACAAGATGTGCAAGAGTGAAGGAAAGCAATGGAAACAAAGATGACAAGTTACAAAAGAGGTGAGCTAGGGAAGATAATGTTAGGGTGAGGGAGGCAGGTTGAGGGAGACAGTGCTAAATGCAGGACAGGTGAGGCAGGGTGAGGTGAGGCAGAGTGAAGTGAGGCAGTGTAAGCAAATTAAAGCCTTTGGTAGAGTGAACACATTGAACAGTGAACAGCGAGCAGTGAACAGTGAACAGCTGACCCTAGCTGGTGAGGAACACACGCCCTGCCATCTAGTGCTGTGGTGTGGAAACTAGTACTATTTTCCTCTATTTTTGTTTCCTTTTCCTTTCTCTGTTTTCCTCTATCTTTATAATCAACATTTTTTTTCTTTTTATGCCTCTGGTTATTTCTTTGTTTGTTTTTTTTTCTCTTTCTTTCTTGCCTCTTTTTTCTTTTTTTTTCCTATTCAGTATTTCATTGTTTTCTGTTTTATTTCTTCCAATGTGTTTTACTGTGTTCATTATTTACAATTTCCTTCTTTCGTTTCCTTTTGTTTCTTGAAGTTTTCTATTCCTTGTTAGAATCCACAGTTATTCCTTTTGTTTCTTCGTGTTTCTTCTCATTCTCGGTATTTGCACTTTCCTTTCCTATTTGGCTGTAAGTCACTTTCCATTTTCTTCAATTTACATTTTCCTTCGCTTTCCGCACCTCTTCAGCAGTTATTTTTCTTATTTTCATTGAAATTCTATCTTTGGTCTTTTTTTCCTATTTTCCCATCACTTCGGTAACTTCAAACATTTACATTTTTTCTATTCATCATTTTTCTTTTCATTTTTTTTTTATCTAACGGATTTTTTTCTTGTCTGCAACTTATGTTTTTTTTAACTTTTTTTTTTATCCTCCTTTCCAGCCTTTCACATGCCATAAATCACAATAGTTCACACTACAAAAAGAACAGTACGTATATGATATGGTCACACCACGTATTATTTAACCATTTCACCATTTTTTTCAATACTCAAACAAACACACTTTCATTACCACACATCTCCACGTCACATCGCGTAACACTTGAGAGTCACAACTTTCACAAATCTTCGAGAATTTTCATTACACACTTTTCAGTCCAAATAAGTTTCGATCCAAGGCTCAAATTAATGTTGTCATAAAGTTTAAATTAATGTTCAACGTTCAAAAAGTTATAAGTTCAAATCAGTATTATAAGGTACAAATCAATGTTCTGAAGTTCGAATTTATGTTATTTTCAAATCAATGTTATGGCCCTTAAATAAATGCTGCTTTAACCCTTTCAGTGCTAGCCATTTTTTTTCCCATAATCCCTTTGCATTTTTAGCATATTTCTGTACTAGCGTATATTAATTAGCTTTGTAACACAGAAAAAAAAAATAAAATAAACCTCGTATTCTTTCTTTCTCATATGCCCATGTTGATTATGCTTCTGTACTGCTCTCGATGTTACCTAAAGGCGACCATGGCAGTGAAAGGGTTAAAGGTCGATAGCGTTTCAAGATTCAAATTAAAGGTTCAAATCAACGTTATTATAAAAGTCAAACCAATCGTGCACTAAAATTCAAACTAACACTGCACTAAACCTCAATTAAATACCATTCTAAGTTTCATTCTCATTGTTATCAAACTAACGCTTTACACAGACAAATACTGCACTAAAATTCAGATCAACACCATTCTAAATTTCATTCCAAAATCATCTCACCTGCAAGTCGCCCCATCACTAACCCACCCGTTAATAAATACCTCATCAAGACACACCACACTCAGACTCCCAGACACACACAGGGACACGCACAGAACCTACCGTGTTACCCCAATACACTTAGAATGAACTACACTCTCACACTCTGCAGACACTCGCCCTGCTTATCATTGCAACGCTTCCTCCTCTACGATGCAACTCAGACCACGGGAGGAGGAGGAGGAGGAGGAGGAGAAGAGGAGGATGTGAGGTCCTTACGCCACCCTCTTCAAGTTTATGACGAGCAGTAGCGCACGCAATAATGGGTGTAACAGAGAAGGTGTAGGAGTAGGAGGAGGAGGAGGAGGACTAGGACGAGGACGAAGAGGAGGTGGAGGAGGAGGAGGAGAGGGAGGAGGAAGAGGTGAATGTTTTGATAATGACCCAATGTATTTCTCTGTATTCTAGTGGAGGACGAGGAGGAAGAGTAAGAGGAAGAAGAGAAGAGGGAATGGAGAAACGAGATGGAGGAGGAAGAGGAAGATGACCAGGAGGAGGAGGAGGAGGAGGAGGATGGAAGTGATAGAGAGTAATAAATAAAGATGTTAAAACCGAGAGTGATATTGATGATAAAAAAAAGAAGGAAGGAAGGAAGAAAGGAAGAAAGAAAAGGAAAGGAAAGCAATAGAAACTGCAGAAGAGAATGAGAGATGAAAGAAATAAGGTAAGAAAGGTTCAGAGAGAGAGAGAGAGAGAGAGAGAGAGAGAGAGAGTCATTGGAGCGAGAGGAGGGAATTGGCTCACCGATGTCGTAAAGAGAGAGAGAGAGAGAGAGAGAGAGAGAGAGAGAGAGTCATAACCCCCACGTATCGGATAGAGCCTCGTGTTCAGTGCGTGCTTCATATCGTGACTCCGAAGCTTCGAAACCACAGCGCAACGGAATTTTCCCATACAATCATTTTGCAATACAGTAACGAAGCTCAGAGGCGACGATGACAATAATTATGTAGATTGGACGCGCGTGTGACAATGAGCGGAAGTAGCAGTAGGTGGTGATGGTGGTGGTGATGATGGTGATGGTGGTGATGATGATGGTGGTGCAACTTTCCCTTTTAAAAGCTAACATTACGGGAAAATATTACAATGATCATCACGAGCATCCATCCACGTTGATATAATTACAGTGAAATTACCCGCTTTTCTTTTTTCTTTTATTTCCACTGTTTTTTTAACGGCGCAATTTTTTTTTTTTTTGACCAGGCATTAGAGTCCTGAAATGTCACAGCAATGTTTTCTTTTTCTTTTTTTTTTTATCTTTTTGATCCTGAAGAGCAAAGTACATTAATCTTCAAAGCTTTCTATACTGATTAGGGATTATTTCCTCTTGTTATAGCCGTCACAAGAGTCATTACTGCCTGGTCTTTAGTCTTCCTCCTCTATGTCATCTCCTCCTTTCCTTCGTGGTACTTTTGTCTCTTGGTACACTTATCTAAAGAGTCATTCCTGCTTATTTCCTCCCCCCCCCTCTCTCTCTCTCTCTGAGCCTTTCTTAGTCTATTTTTTCATCTCTTATTCTCTTTTGCAGTTCCTCTTGCTTTTCATTCTTTTTTTTCTTCCTTCCTTCTTTTCGTTCTCCTTTCCTTCTTTCTTTACTTCTTTCTTTCATCATAAATATCTCTCTTAGTCTTTGACAGTTTTGCTTATTACTCTCTATCACTTTCACCCTCCTTCTCTTCTACCCCTTTTTCATTCTTTCATTTATTTTTTTCCCTCCTTCCCTCCTCCCTTCTTTTCTTCTTTCAATCCTTTCCTTATTCCTTCTTCCTTTCCTTCCTTTAAATAATTGTGGCAAGGAACTTTGCTGTTTACCTTTCCCCTCCTCTTTTCTGTGATTTCTGTCTTTCTTTTACGTCAATGAGTTACTTTTATCTCCCAGTAAAGTGTCCACAAGAGTAATTTCTGCTTGTTCTTCCTTCCTTCTCTTTGTCACCTCGCTTTTTTTTTTCTCTCTCTCTCTTAAAGCTGTCACGAAAGCAGCTTACTCTGTCTCTTTTTTGTAAATTTCGCAGCTATTTATTCTCTCTCTTTTAGTAAAGTTATCGTACGAACCTATTTGTGGGGTAGAGTTGGAATAGTGAATTAATAAGTTGTTGAATGGTTGAATAGTGAAAAAAAGGTTTAAGCTAGTAAAGAAAAAAAAATATATATCGAAAATAATGAAGAATACTGGAGTTGAAATAGCGAATAAATAAATAGTTGAAGAGTTGAATAGTGAAAAAAAAACCTTTAGTTAAAAATTACAAAACAATAGTCGTAAGTAATAAAGAATAGTGGAGAAATAATAGAAATAGTGTAAAGATGGTCTAAAGCAATGCAAATAGAGGAAAAAATGAGGAAATGGAAAAAGTCAAAACTAGTAAAAACGAATGAAAACAGTGGATAAAATAATAAAAAAAACATGAAAAATTTGTGAGTAAATAATAGAAATAATGGAAAATACTAGAGAAATTATGGATATATACTGAAATTAATTGAAAATAGTAAAAATCATGCAAGGAATTAGAGTGGGAGATTTTTAGAAAGCACCATAGAAAATTAACTAAAAACTTAAAAAAAAAAATGTGAAATTAGTAGAAAGTGGCCGAAGTAAAGTAGAAAGTTAAATGAGAGATAGAGAAAAGTGAAAATATAGTTTGAAATATGGAAAGCATCATAGGAAATTAATCAAATGATACTGAAGATAGGGGAAAATTAATAGAAAATGGCTGAAATATAGTAGAAAGTAGTTGAGATAA
Organism: Scylla paramamosain; assembly: GCF_035594125.1. Lineage (NCBI taxonomy): Eukaryota > Metazoa > Arthropoda > Malacostraca > Decapoda > Portunidae > Scylla > Scylla paramamosain. The sequence continues at coordinate 15,011,449 of NC_087182.1, forward strand.
AAAAAGTGAAAATATATAGTTTGAAAAAAAAAATGAAAAGAGCAAAATAACAATGAAAATGATGCAGGAGAGTGTAAAACAGCACCACATATAAAGAAAAACAAATAACTACACGTTGTATTACGAAAAAAAAGAGAGAAATACAAAAAGAAAAAATACACAAATGGCAACGCTTCACATCCTTCAACAATACTAAGAAATCTGAACGTTCTCTCCCATTCCACTTACTAAACAAGAAAAAGAGAGAGAGAGAGAGAAAAAAAGACCAAAACTTATGTATAATTTTAACTCAATGAGGAGGTAAGTTCTATGTACGGATGTGAGAGCCCCACCCATGCCTTCGTCACCCCGCCCCACCCCTCCGTCACCCCGCCATCACCCCTCCGTCACCCCGCCGTCACCCTTCATGCCTCACCACCCTCAGTCACCTCCTTCACGGCGCCCGCAGAAAGAGGGGCGTGGAGGGAGTTCTGAAGGAAGGGAAGGAATGATGGAGAAATAGAGAGGAATGGGAGGAGGGATGGATAGGGAGAGGAATGGAGGAAGGGAAAGAAGGGAGGGAGGGATGCAGAGGGAGAGAAATGGGAGAAGGGAAGGAATGGAGGAAGGAAAAGAAGAAAGGAACGAAATACTGAACAGAAAAGAAAAAGAATAATGAACAAAAAAAAAGTAATGGGTAAGACATGTTGAGGAAATGACAGGGAAAAAAAAGGAAGAAAAAGTTAAAAAAGGAAAAGGAGGGGAAGGAATAATATGAAAAGGGAAGAAGAGAAGAATGGAAAAAATTATGCAAGAGAAAGATAGGAAAAGGGAAGGAGGGAGAGAATGTTAGAAGTAAAGGAGGAAAAGAAATGGGAGGAGGAAACCATAGGGAAACGGAGGTGGGGAGGGGGGAGGAAGGGTAAGAAAAAGGGAAAGGGATATGGAAAGAAAAGTAGGAAGTGAATATGGTATTTTCTTTTCTTTTCTTTTCTTTTCTTTTTGGTTGGGGGGAGAGTTTCAGATTCCTGCCCCCTTGAAAAAAAAAATAGAGACGTATACAGGAATTTTCCAGACTATTTTATCATTGGGTTTTCCTTCACAGTCTGTCCGGGTTTGGCGAGCGAGCGACGCCTCACCAAGCTGTGGAAGTTTCTGGAAGTTTTTGAAAGTTGTGTATGGATGGATCTTGTTTTCTTTTCTTCCATTCGTTTCTCGTTTTCTTTTTTTTTCGTTTTCTTTCGCATTCTTTGTCTTGAGATGGAAATTATGCGTGTTCGTTTTCCATTTTCTATTTTTTCTCGCTTCCTTGTTTTTTTTTTTTTTACTTTACCCCAACAAGTTTGTATGTGTGTGTGTGTGTGTGTGTGTGTGTGTGTGTGTGTGTGGAGGTGCATGCGTGTGTGTGTGTGGTCTATTTGCACGCATTTTCCAAACTTCTAATTCCTTTTTCCACTTTACTTTAACTTTCCTTCCTTACATGTGCCTGTCTGAGTGTCTGAGTGTCTGTCTGTATGCATGTGTGTATGTGTGTGTGTGTGTATGAACGTTCTACCCTACCACCACCACTACCACCACCACCACCACCGCCACTCACGACATGACACGCGCCACTATGCCGCCATTGTTCTATACGGCTGATGGAATAATAATATATATCTACGTGAGCCGTTAAACTATTGTTCTTCTTACGACACCTGGATTGTTTGCGCGCGGCCACGTGAGAAACAGTGTGTCACGCCACTCACACAATTGACGCTTGCATTACAGGTCCTCTCTGATCCCGCTCCAATTGTCACTCGGCGAATTAGTTATGAGCTGTCATGAATTTCCGACTAAAATCACTTCGCTTCACATTTATCCTCGTGTTGGTTCTCAATTTTCTTTTTTTTTTTTTTTCATGAATGGTTGCTGTTCGTATTGTTTATTGTCTCTTGGGTGTATTAAAGAGTTTTTTTTTTGTTTCACAGTGAGGTTTAAATAATAAAATTTCCACTTTGTTTAACATTTACCTTCGTGTTTATGCTGATTTTTTTTTGTCTTTTTTTTCTTGATCGGTTTCTGTTCGTATTAGGTATTGTCAAGTGTGTTAAAGAGGATTTTTTCTTTCTTTTCACAGTGCGGTTCAAATAATATATTTCCGCTTTGCTTAATACTCACCTATCGTGTTTATTCTAATTTTTGTGTCTTTTTATGGTTGGTTTCTGCTCGTACGTCTTATTATCTCGAGTGTGCTAAAGACAGAGTGTGCTTCTTACAGTGCGGCTGAATTAATCGATTTTCACTTCAGTAACTTTGCTTAACATTTTCATTTCTAATTTTTGTTTCATTTTTGCTCGTATCTTATTGTTTCTTGAGCTTGATAAAAGAGTTTTTCCTTCTTTTTTACCAGTGGGGATCAATTCATAAATTAGTTTACTTAACATTTTTCCTTCGTTTTTTGCTCTCATTTTCTTAATTTTGTGAATGGTTTATATTTGTATCTCTTATAGTCTCTTGCGTGTGTTAAAAATTATGAGTCTCTTTTTTCCAAAGATGCTCATTAGTTTTCACTAAAATCACTTCATTTAACTTTTTTTTTTTGCGTTTACTTTCATTTTTTTTTTCTCTTTTGTAACTGATTTATTAACTTTGGTTCCTATCTCATATTGTCACACGTGAACTGCATTAGAGGCGACGATTTTTTCTTTATTTTCCAGCTTATATGAGGCACGAACTTCGTATATTTCTTCACACATTCATTCGTTCTTTTTTCGTTTTGTTCGTAACTCGTACAGTCACGGTGTGTTTAAGAAGGATTTCAGGTCTCTCTTTAAACGAGTCACATAGCGGTGAGATACACAAACACAGGAGCACTTATACCTTACCTTTTGCGTATACTCGCAATGCCTCATTACCGAATACATTAGATGGAAGGCTTTGATCGATATTTTAATGAAGCACGAGCTGTCGACCCGCACAGAACATAAATCGTACACTCAGAGGCTTTTGTTTCCACACCACAAGCCGAGGCGAGCGAACCTCACAGACCCTCACCAGCCGGGCAGCAGTACGTGAAGGGAGCAGACAGTGTAGAGGGAGAGAAGCAACCAAGTCCTACCCGATGGATTGACAGCTGCACCCGTAGGACCCAGGGATTCGAACGACGTGGGGCGGCTAAATCCAGGGCGAGGAAAGTCATGCGGTCGATAATCGAAATTGTCAAACTGACCAGGTCGGCCATCAAAGGAATTCTGGGGTCTGTTAAAGTGACTGAAATTACCGTCAAAGTTGGGACCGGGTCTGGAGCTCTCGGGTCTTGAGAAGGGCGGCGGTGGGCGTCGGTTTGGGGGTCTGAAGGGCGGCCTGTTCTGAGGTCTAAGTGGTCTGAGGACTGAAGAAGGTCTATGTGCATTGGGGAAAAAGGTTTCGTCGTCGGGGGTGAAGTGGGAGGGAGGTCTGTCAAAGGGTCTGGAGCCGCCGATATGCGTGAAGGAGCCGGGCGGGAGGGGACGCTCTCCAAACTCTTGCTGGTGATCTGATGAGGGCGAAGGGGCGGGTCAGTGCCTTGGGGCATCGCTGGTAAGGCTGAGACCACCACACACTTCCTGGGGCGCCCTCACCTCCAGGAGGACTGAGTCTGCTACATTACCTTCATTACTTCAGCACCACACGATACTTTACAAAATTATAATCATTCACTTTCTTTGATTTTGACGATTTAAAAATTATTTGAGTATAAAAAAACTCAAACATCTGTTGACTGCCATATAAATCATCAACTTTCATGAAAATTTCAACAGATTTTCTTACCCTCTTAATTTTGAAGAGAAAAACTTGCACAAAGAATAAGGTGACCAAAGAATTTTACTTCATTTCGAGTATTTTACTTTCTGTTATTTTAGTATTGCTGCAGATTATTTCACATCGCCAATTAGACTCATTCCTTCCAGCAGGTGAGGTGAGCCCAGGTTTGTGTCAGGTGAACTCAGCAGGATAGGTGTGACAAGAGGACAGGTGAATCTCTCTCTCTCTCTCTCTCTCTCTCTCTCTCTCTCTCTCTCTCTCTCTCTCTCTCTCTCTCTCTCTGTCTCTCTCATCACTACCAACCATTACCTTATCTTATCTCACTTAATCTACGCTAAAATTATGCCCTCAAGGTGAGCTGCTCATCTACCTGTGTTTTTGTCCAGGTAACTCACGCTTGCCTTGAAAACTCAGGATCCTCTCTTACCCTGTCCCATAGTAGTAGTAGTAGTAGTAGTAGTAGTAGTAGTAGTAGTAGTAGTAGTAGTAGTAGTAGTAGTAGTACGAAGAGGAGGAGAAGGAAAGGGAGGGGAGAAGAGGAGGAGGGCAATACTTATACTGATATAAATACTAGTAATACTAATACTTATAGTAGTGCAAATACTAATACTAATGATTTATTGCTTTCTAAGGGAAGAACTTGAAAGACAAATATTGCTTTTATTGCATCGTGTTCGTCAGTCATTTCTGTTATGTCGTTTGAAGTTGATTTCCAGTCCATTTTCAGTCACTCTTTAAGTCGGTTTCGTGTCCTCTTCAGTGCCAGTCTTGCTTCGTTGTGCTAGTAAAAGGTCCTTTAGTCGCGGTGCTGTGATGTTCTATAGTTCTACAGTCGTGCATTCTTTATATAAACTTACGAAATCCAAGAAGACCTCAAGTGTAAACAAGAACGTATAACTGATAGGAAAACAGAAAGAAAATAAAAGAAGTGAGCTAAAGAATAATCTCTCAAAAATCCCAGGAAAAAATCTCAAAAGAAAACAAAGAAAATCTAGAATGATATCCCAGAAAATCCCTGAAAAACTCATCCTTAAAAAAATATATAAAATTCGGAAAATCATGCAAAACAAAAAAAAAAAAAAAAAAAAAAAAAATCCTCGTAAAATCCCTGGGAAATCAGAATAGAAGATCCCAAAAGAAATTACAGCAAGAGAGTTTCTTTTAAAAATCCCACAAAAAAGAACATGTAATTCATAGGAACGTCATAATCATAACAGGTAATAAAAAAAAAAAAAACCTTTAGAATGAAACAGAACAAAAGCAGAAATAAAAAAAAACTATCTTAAATGAACATAATAACCTAACCTAACTTCACCTAACCTAACCTAACCAAACCTAACTTCACCTAACCTAACCTAACCAAACCTAACTTCACCTAACCTAACCTAACCTAACCTAACCTAACCTAACCAAACCTAACTTCACCTAACCTAACCTAACCAAACCTAACTTCACCTAACCTAACCTAACCTAACCTAACCTAACCTAACCAAACCTAACCTAACCTAACTTCACCTAACCTAACCTAACCAAACCTAACTTCACCTAACCTAACCTAACCAAACCTAACCTAACTTCACCTAACCTAACCTAACCAAACCTAACTTCACCTAACCTAACCTAACCAAACCTAACTTCACCTAACCTAACCTAACCTAACCTAACCTAACCTAACCTAACCAAACCTAACCTAACCTAACTTCACCTAACCTAACCTAACCTAACCTAACTTCACCTAACCTAACTTAACCAAACCTAACCTAACCTAACCAAACCCAACCTAACCTAACTTCACCTAACCTAACCTAACCTAACCAAACCTAACCTAACCTAACTTCACCTATCCTAACCTGACCTAACCAAACCCAAGTTCACCCAAGCTAACCTAACCTAACCAAACCTAACTAACAGGACTCAGACTATCAATTACGGAAGGATACTTAAACATCACCGAAGACAACCCTCAAATTACCGTGTGTTCTTATAGAAAGTAATTAATTCCGAGAGTGTTTAGTGTTCCAATAATCCAAAGTGGCATCTAACTCTCTCTTTTTTCTCTCTCTCTCTCTCTCTCTCTCTCTCTCTCTCTCTCTCTCTCTCTCTCTCTCTCTCTCTCTCTCTCTCTTTCCATCTCTCTCCCAAGGGCACTAAGCCAGGGTCACGTAATGGCGGGCGATACACAGAGGAGTCGTTGAAAAGACGTGCTTAGTTCTCATGGTCCTTTTTTTCCTTCCTTAGATCAGGGTTATGGTGGCGTCGTGCGAACAAGTCAGGGATGTTTGTGAGAGAATAAAGCTTGCACGTGTCATTGTTGTTGGTGTTTTATTGTTTTTACTGTCACTTTCTGTCTCACGGTGATGTCACGAAAGGAGGAGGAAGGAGGAAGAGAAGTGAGAGAGATGGATGGATGGATGGATGGATGAAAGATATGAGAAGAGAGTTAAAAGGAGTTAAAATGAGTTAAAGAACAAAATACGTTAAAATATGTAGATTGGTGATAAACGTTGAGGAAACCAGGAAGATATGCAAAGACAGTAAAGGAAAATTAGGAGAAAAGAGAATAAAAATGTGCAGACGAATGCATGGAAAGAGAAATTAAAGTTAGTACAAAAAGTGAAGAGAAAAACGCAAGAAAAAAAAAAAAAACTATATGATGACTAAAGTAAAGCGAGAAAAGGAAAGTATAAAGAGGAAGGAGAAGAAATGCGAGCGTGAATGAAAGGAAGAGTGATAATTAAAAGAAGAAAAAAAAAGAACGTTAACATAAATATGATAAATGCAGGCGAAAGTAGCAATAACTTAAAAGGAGAGGAAGGAGAATGAAATAAATGAGAAATAGACTAAAATGATAACCAAAAGCAAAGAAGAGAGAGAGAGAGAGAGAGAGAGAGAGAGAGAGAGAGAGAGAGAGAGAGAGAGAGAGAGAGAGAGAGAGAGAGAGTGTGTCACCTGAGAAAAGACTAGAGACGAAGAAGAAGGAAGGAAGGAGTAAAGAATGTACACGAACTGTTAAGAAAAGAAAAATACGAAAAAAAGGAAGTAAGGACTGAAGACAATGATTGAGAGACGAGGAGAGAGTATGAGAAAGAGAGGAAATGATGATAATAAGGAGAGAGGAAGGGAGACGAGAGAGAAGACTGGAGAGGCGGAAGAGGAAGTATAAAAATGTTGCCAAGTTGAAATGAGTGAAATTTTAGGTAGTTTAGTCATCCTGGACCTGTATTTTGAAACCTCTTATACTCTCATACTAACTACTCTTAAAAGCCGCAGAGATGATATGTCAGGTTTTCATGAGGGCTTTTCCCATTGCAGAAGCAGAATACTTGTTCAGTTATCACTAAAACCATGAAAACACTTGAAAACAATTGTAATTCCTCACCAGACCCCTTTAAAAATAGTTGATAAGATGTTGTAATCCTTAAGAATGTGGTTCCTGTTTCCTCGTATGACAGAAATCAGATGGAAATTAAGTGGTTTAGTCACTCTCTTACGATGAATGACGCTGAGATGATCTTGTCAAATTTTTAGGGTGGTAGGGTCAGGTTAGCATGGTCTGGTCAAGGTACTGTGTCTCCAAGGATGGTAGGGTCAGGTTAGCATGGTCTCTGGTCAAGGTACTGTGTCTCCAAGGACGGCAGGGTCAGGTTAGCATGGTCTGGTCAAGATAGAGTGTCTTTCAGGATAGCTAAGTTATGTCAGATCCTCAACCATGTTTAGCAAGGAAGCCTCAAAGGTATTACAAGAAAAATAGCAACACACACCCACACACACTTCTTCACTTGATATACAAGAGCAACAAGGACAAGTATCGAATTTATTCCCTATTATAGAAGAAAAAATAAGTAAAAAATCAATAAGCTCCCAGTTTAGGATAAATAAAGGAAAACGATGAAAAATGCACTTGAAAATAACATAATTCTTCCTTACTTAGAAAAAAGCCAAGGAAAATAAGATACATTTCCTCTCACGAAAAAAGTAAAAAAATAATTCTCCCTTAAGAAAAAAATTAAACAAGATAGCAAACTGAGGTCCCCTACTAAAAAAAACAAACAACAAAAAAAACTATGAGAAAATATAAAAACTATATGACTTCAAAAGGAAAATCCTTTGCAAAGGAAGACGAGAGAGAGAGAGAGAGAGAGAGAGAGAGAGAGAGAGAGAGAGAGAGAGAGAGAGAGAGAGAGAGAGAGAGAGAGAGAGAGAGAGAGAGAAACAATTCCCACTTCAAGCAAAAAAAAAAAAAAAAGAGGAAAACCACAGAAGGGAAAGAAAAATAATGACAAACCACAAATTTGAGGCTTCACGGCTGAACACGGAAGAGGAAAATGAACACAAACAACCAACCAGTCGAGAAAAAAAAAAAAACAAGTCAACAACAATCAACCAATCAACTAGTTAAGTCTCAGTCGTCAGGTAGTTGAGGCAGTTAAGTACTTACTGACGTCATTTCCGATGGCCCCGACTGAGTGGTCCACGACGTCTACCTTGTCTCTGGGGACGCAGCAGGACCAGATCATGCCCCCGGAGCAGAGGTCGATGGGCTTGCTCCCCTGAAACACGCAGGAGACAGAGAGGCCACACTCATACTGGTTGCTCTTGTACCAGCACGTCTGCGGGATGGCTGCAAGGAAGAGAGAAAGCATGGTTAGTTAAATCGTGAAATCCAGGGGGGAGGGATCTTAATCATTGCTTCCTTCTCACTTTAATTAGGAACAGAGAAGAGGGAGTGAAATCTGAGTTGTTCTATGGGGAAAGGTGTGGTGTTGTTACTTCTTGTGTTGATTGGTTAGTTTCATTCATGGTTTAGTGGTTATTGGTGTTATAAGTTGTTAGGTAAGGTAATGATGGTTTACGGTTTTCGGTGTTAAGTTGTGAAGCGAGGTTGTGGTGTACGTGTGGTTAGGTTGTTAAGTTATAAAGCGAGGTTGTTGTGTAAGTATATTAGGTGCTGTTAGGTTGTTAAGTTGTGAAGCGCAGTTGTGGTGTAAGTATTTTAGGTGTTAATTTGTTAAGTAAGGTTACGGTTACGGATTTTAGGTTTTAAGTTGTAAAGTGAATGATCGTGTAGGGAGGAAGTGTATGTGTGGATATTTTGTGAGGTTTGTGTGTGGATGTGATGTGGATGCAGTCTGAATATGGTGTAGTGAACATGCTCGGTCTAGATGTGAATGGTGAGCGAAGTCTGTGGTTATCGTGTGGTGTGCAAGTTACATGTGTACGTGGTGATGGTGACGTTAACAAGTGGATGTGGCGTGATGGGTGTGGATCTGCAGGGCTCAGTGGATCAGGTAATGTAACATAGATATGCCATCACGTCATTCACATCAGTTTTTTATGAATGTGTCTTGAGTGTTGAGATTTGGAACTGTGACTCGCGGTGCCTTACAGTGAACCAGAGGAACCAGTAAAGCATAACAAACAGCAGCCTTGAGCACACAGAACCACACCACGCAACACTACACTGCACTTCTGGCACTGCTACACTAGAACCACAAGGCGCAGCTGCTTCATATACTTCATACACCACAGGATAATGAATCAGGATAGATGCTTCACCACCCCCACCACGCCACAGATAATGATCCAAAGCAAGAGGTAGGAGACAGACAGGCTACGTGCGGAACCTGCTGCATGGAAACAGGTGCGTGTGTAACCTGCGAGGCCCTGGTGCTGCCTGGCGGCGTGTGGGTCGCGTGAGGCGTTCAACAGACTATGGTACAACACCCTCAGGTCCACATTACTCTGTAGCGCCGCGGAGGTCTGCACGGGGGAGGTTTCGAAGTCCTCCACGTGGTCGTCGAGGAAGAGCGAGGTGGACACTTCGTCAGTCGGCGGAGGAAGCTCGGCGTTTGACCCGCTGTAGAAGTCTTCTGGGAATTTCTGTTGTGGCTCCGGCGTGGCACGTGCGAGGTTTACGAGGCCACTGAGGGCGAGGAGGCGTAACACGTGGGGATGCATTTTGGCAGAAAAGCGAGGACTAGTTCAAGGATTAAGACGTCAGTATGCTAGTGATGCCAGCTACACAGCCACAGGGGCATGTCTCTGCGAGGATGTGGCGTGGCGTGATCCTCACCCCAACACGCCCATGTCCCGTGCAGGAAGGGCCGTGTTCAGGTCAGTGCTTCACCAACAAGTACTATCTCGATGTCTGTTCCTTATCCTCAATGCATAAATGTTTCCTTTCCTCCTCAGTGTCGAGTGTCGAGTGTGTGCTTTGGGTATGCTCCCGCCAGGCGCCTCCACCAGCAGCTGAGCCTCTCGCACGCTCTGCTGTGGACGGGGTAGTGGTGCCGAGTGACGTCAGGAGCGGCGAGGCTACAGCAGGATCAGACTCCCACGCTGGTCGGGAGCTGAGCGGCCTCTGAGGGTGCCACCGCGCCGACCCTTCCGCCACCTCGCGCCGCCACGCGGTTGTCAGCTTCTCAAATACATTACATAAAATTTCCAATACTTGCGTTGCGTCCTGCGGGTTGCTGCCTGGGATGTGAAAACCTTGGCCACACTATTCACTCCCTCGGGAACATGACGATGTTAAAACATTTGGAACAGCTTTGGTAAAAGATCAGTGTGTGCCTCTTTGTAGACAATAGAAGCCAAACCAACTGGGCCAGAACACTTTCACTTGTGACAGTGAACACCCCACCCCACCCCGCCCCGCCCCGCCCCGGCAATCCCTTACATCATAAAACGCACGGCGCTTTTTTCGCGATAACGACACCGCTTCTTCGGCAACAACCTTCTCGCGGGCGTCGCGGAAGCGTGTAAGCGTGTAAACGGGGTGCCTCAGATGGTCTTCTCAGGGAAGAGTGACATGATCTGCTCTACTTGCTTCCCTCTGGAGGCAAGGACGAAGCTGGGAGAGGCGGGCTGAAGTTCTGTCACTGCCAGCAGAAGTCCCAAATATTTCGGTGTCTTATCATGATTTTGAGCAGTTGTAAGGAAAGTATTTATTTTTCCAAGAGTATTTTAATGATCGCAGTGATGGTTTAACAGAGTTTATGCATCACCAATGGACAAAATAACATGAGAAGCCCAATAACCATCCCTGTGTCCTTCGAAAATAACGCTTAAGAGAGGCAGAAGCGTTTCAAAATACAGGCCCAGGTATTCCTTCTAAGAGTGATTGATATCTCAAGGCCCCTCACGCGCCGCCATCGTTGCTAACAATGCTTTACTTTCCCGGGGTGTTATCTGGCGTGTTCTCCCTGCGAGTCACACCCCGCGCGTGTTTCAGCCTCGTGCTGCTCCAGCCATGAAAGTCCACATCCGGCAGTTCCTCGCGTGGCGTAAGGACTTTCCCGCTTGACTCTAAAGACTTCACATGTCCTGAAGGTAGAAAGTGGCGGTAGCAAAGGGGAGCAGCGGCGGTTCCCAAGGTCACTGGTCGACACGAGGCAACGAAAGCGACAGTACTGCTACCCCGCTACCTTTCCCTCACCCCTCCTCTCTTCCTCCACTCAGAGCGTTCCGCAGGTGACACAATGGTCCAATCACGGTGACACAACACGGCCAGGTGACGAAAACAGTTAACCTTGCATTCGACCTTTTGTTTTGCATTGATGACACGCTGGCGATGAAAACGGGCTGCCTCTTTATCGCCACTCTCCTCCTCTTCCTTCTCCTCTTCTTCCTCCTCTTCTTCCTCGTTCATTACCACCTAATCCTGTTCCGGTTTCTCTTTCGTTTTTCCTGTTTTTTTTTTCTTTATTCTGTTCCTTCCTGCTCCTCTTCTTTCCTGCCTTGTTATGGTGCCAGTAATCCGGTGAATCAATCAATCATTCTCCTCTTCCTCTTCCTCCTCCTCCTCCTCCTCCTCCTCCTCCTCCTCCTCCTCCTCCTCCTGGTTTTCTTCGGCAGTGTGAGGCGCTGACAAATCACTTAGTGGAAGAAGTAGCGCTGAATTGCTCATATCTATTTCGGTGGAAAGTTATCTATTTTCCCTTCTCCTTTGTTTGGATAGAAACGCATTTTTTTTTTCATTCCGTTCAGTTTTATTTATTGCATTTATTTTTTGTTTGTTGTTTTTTATTTTTGTTCTGTGCCTTAAATTGTCTCATTCTTCTTAGCTTCCTTCTATGTATTACTGTTTTCATCATTTCAGAAGTTTTGCCTCCTAAGTAATTCTCTCTCTCTCTCTCTCTCTCTCTCTCTCTCTCTCTCTCTCTCTCTCTCTCTCTCTCTCTCTCTCTCCCAGATTCCCAGCACGCATCGCTTTAGGTCAAACTTCCATTTACACGAAACTGAAAAAAAGAAGAAACGTAACAAAGTGTGAAAAGCGTGAAAAGAAGACGTTTTTGAAGGATTACTCCGAGCGACGGCGTAAGAAAGACAAGAGGAAGAGGAGGAGGAGGAGGAGGAGGAGGAGGAGGAGGAGGAGGAGGAGGAGGAGGAGGAGGAGGAGGAGGGGGAGGAAAAAGAAGAGCTGCAACAGAAGAATCAAGAGAAAGTGGTTGTATTTTATTTTTACTTATCTATTTACTTTCCTGCATGCTTACTTTTACTGAATGCTTGACTGGATTCCGATGTTCACGTGGATTTTTAAGAGTCACTACCAAAAAGGCGTCATGTTTGATTAAGCTCTTTGTTTACTCTCCTTTGCACACGAAAACTGAGAAGCTGCAACCCAAAATGCAAAAAAGAATAAATAAATAAAGCAAAAAACAAAGAAAATCGATAGAAAAAAAGGAGAGAAAAAGTTGAAGGACAGTTTAGTTTCATATTTGTCTTGATTCGACTCCCAGGAAACAGTTCAAGTCACAGGAAGGGCGAAAAATGGATCAGGGCAGAGAGATCCAGAGTTTACCAGTGAAAAGAATGAAGGTTGATGGCAGTAATGATCAGAGAGAGAGAGAGAGAGAGAGAGAGAGAGAGAGAGAGAGAGAGAGAGAGAGAGAGAGAGAGAGAGAGAGAGAGAGAGAGAGAGATGACTGACGATGATGAGTCTAGTAATCCTAGTGTCTTCCTACAGTGAGGTGATGTGAGTTACGATGACGGTGATAATGGTGATGAAAGCTAAAATCACTATAATTCCAAAACTGTGATGTGATGTATTGCTGTAATGTGTTAATGTGATAATGTAACGCAATTAGTCAATCCTGGGTGTGGCTACTGTGTGTTTGTGTGTCTGTGTGTGTGTGTGTGTGTGTGTGTGTGTGTGTGTGTGTGTGTGTGTGTGTCTGTGTGTGTGTATTGTAGCGTGTTGCAAGGAGCGTGGTGTGCTGTAGTGGTGGTGGTGGTGGTGGTGGTGGTGTTGTGTTGTGTTGTGTCCGGGGGAAAGTGAAAGTACCGTAAGAAGGAACAGGTGGACCGGTGAAGGAGGAGGAGGAGGACGAGGAGGGGGAGGAGAACACAAACACACACACACACACACACACATACAGAAAAAAAAGCAACAAACAGACCCATTGGCTATTACGAAGCAACAATAACAGCAATAACAACAACAACAACAACAACAACAACAACAACAACAACAACAACAACGACAACAACAACAACAACAACAACAACAACAACAACAACAACAACAACAACAACAACAACTACTACTACTACTACTACTACTACAAAGCATCATCAGCGTCAATTTAAGAAAGGAAGACGAAAAGAAGAAGAGGAAGAAGAACAAAAAACAAGAAGAAGAAGAAGAGGAACAAGAGCAAGTACAACAAGACAAGATTAACAAAAAAAAAGAAAACAAGAACAAGAACAACAAGAACAACAAGAACAAGAAGGCAAAAAGAACAAAATATTAAAGAAAGCAAGAGTTAAAAAGAAATATTCTAAAAGTTAAACAAAAACACGATAAACGATCACAAAAAAAATGGGAGGAAAAAAGAATATGAAAAAGATGAATAAAACAAAGTGAAAGGGAGAGAGGGATATCCAGGACGCTAGAGAGAGAAGAGAGGGAGAGAAAGAGAGAAAAAATGAGACAATGTCCGGTTGAGAGTAAGAAAGGGAGAGAGAGAGGAAGGGGGAGGAAAAAGGGGGGAAGGAAAGGGGAAGGAGAACAAAGGAGGGAGGAAGCATGATTGGGGAGGGGAGGGAAGGAATGACGGACGGAATAAGGAAGGAGTGAAGGGGGACGAGGAGTGGGAAGAGGAGGAGATGAAGAGGAGAGAGAGAGAGACAGAGAAGAAAAAGTTCAGAAGAGTGTGAGTAATGAGAGAGAGAGAGAGAGAGAGAGAGAGAGAGAGAAGAGAGAGAGAGAGAGAGAGAGAGAGAGAGAGAGAGAGAGAGAGAGAGAGAGAGAGAGAGAGAGAGAGAGAGAGAGAAGTGGTTGCAGAGAAAGAAAGAAGAGAAAGTTCGAAAAAAAAAAACGTGCAAGGTAAATGAAGAGAGAGAGAGAGAGAGAGAGAGAGAGAGAGAGAGAGAGAGAGAGAGAGAGAGAGAGAGAGAGAGAGAGAGAGAGAGAGAGAGAGAGAGAGAGAGAGAGAGAGAGAGAGAGAGAGAGAGAGAGAAGTGACGAATACTACAGGTCCTCATCTAACCTCTTTTCCACTGCACAACTTCCGGGTTTCAAGGTCGAGAGAGAAAGCGAAGGGATTCCCTCTCCTTTTACCACCTCACTGTGTTTTGGCGTGCTCCCGAGGCCACGAGAAGCAAGAAACTGACACTCTCATCCTTGACCGCTGTTTCAACGCGACGCCTTAAGCAGCAACAGACAAGGGATGAGGAGAACGTGTGTAGCAGTGGATGGAAGGATGAGTGCAGTGGTGAGATCAGGATGGCATTGATGAGCAAAAGGGAAAGAGAAAAAGGAAGCAAAAGCAGGTTGTAGGTTACGAGTCTGTGCAATAACAAACAACTAAGGGATGAGGAGAGCGTGTGTAGCAGTGGATGGAGGGATGAGTGCAGTGGGGAGATCAGGGTGGCATCGGTGAGCAAAAATGGAGACAGGGAGTGAAGTAAATTGTAGGTTACTAGTCTATGCTGCATTGTGTCAGGTTGTTAGTTGGGTTTGCAAGTCATATTCTTCGTTAGTTAAGTTATGGTTTTACAATTTTTCGTCGGTCAAGTTGCATGTTATGATTCTACATCGTTTTCTTGGTAAGTGATGTTATAAGTTAGGATTATAAGCATTGTCGCTCGTAGATAAGTTTGGAAGTCAAAATTCTAAGTGGTATTATTCGTAAATTAGATAACTTACAATCTTATCCTAGATTCTTCGTAAGTCAAGTTGTAAGTTACGAATCTACAAGGTTTTCTTTGTAAATAAGGTTATAAATTAATATTCATGATCCCCAAGCTAAAAATCTAAGTGTTATTCTTAGCAAATAAGGTAAGTTACGATTTTATCCAAGATTTTTCACAGGTAAAATTCTTAGTTATGAATCTACTTGGCATTCTTCGTAAAATTAGATTATAAATTAGTATTCTACGTAGTCCTGTTAGGAACCCTCGCTGTGTGTTACGTGACGGTGTTCTGCTTCCATTGTGTTCGTGATGTGAGAGGGAAAAGAAGTGTGCAAATGTCGGGTGAAGGTGAAAGAAAGTTATTAATGTGTCCTGGTCATCATGGAGTGGTACGGGTACTGCCAATAAGAGCCCAGGTGAAAGTAAGTAAATCTAGTTGAGTCATTCCTCGTTCATTGCTCTGCTTTCTTTTAGCATTTCTTTAGGGTTTATGAACTTGCTTTGTGGGGTAAAGAGTAATACAACAACAACAACAACAACAACAACAACAACAACAACAACAACAACAACAACAACAACAACAACAACAACAACAACAACAACAACAACAACAACAACAACAACAACAACAACAACAACAACAACAACAACAACAACAACAACAACAACAACAACAACAACAACAACAACAACAACAACAACAACAACAACAACAACAACAACAACAACAACAACAACAACAACAACAACAACAACAACAACAACAACAACAACAACAACAACAACAACAACAACAACAACAACAACAACAACAACAACAACAACAACAACAACAACAACAACAACAACAACAACAACAACAACAACAACAACAACAACAACAACAACAACAACAACAACAACAACAACAACAACAACAACAACAACAACAACAACAACAACAACAACAACAACAACAACAACAACAACAACAACAACAACAACAACAACAACAACAACAACAACAACAACAACAACAACAACAACAACAACAACAACAACAACAACAACAACAACAACAACAACAACAACAACAACAACAACAACAACAACAACAACAACAACAACAACAACAACAACAACAACAACAACAACAACAACAACAACAACAACAACAACAACAACAACAACAACAACAACAACAACAACAACAACAACAACAACAACAACAACAACAACAACAACAACAACAACAACAACAACAACAACAACAACAACAACAACAACAACAACAACAACAACAACAACAACAACAACAACAACAACAACAACAACAACAACAACAACAACAACAACAACAACAACAACAACAACAACAACAACAACAACAACAACAACAACAACAACAACAACAACAACAACAACAACAACAACAACAACAACAACAACAACAACAACAACAACAACTACTACTACTACTACTACTACTACTACTACTACTACTACTACTACTACTACTACTACTACTACTACTAACACTACTGCTATCAACACCACCAACACCAAGAAGAAGAAGCAGAACAACAACAACAACAACAACAACAACAACAACAACAACAACAACAACAACAAGACCACCAACACCACCACTACCACCACCACCACCACCACCACCACCACCAACAACAACAACAACAACAACACCAACAACCACAACAACATACCACACCAAGCACCATTTCAAACAACACTGCATTTAAAGATTAAGCAAATAACTCAAAACGAAACCTATATTCTTTTCACGCCCACAGCACCGCGCAAATACTGAGCAAGTTTTCACTCAATTTCAAAACCACAAATGTATAAAACCGCTTTATCAGGAGGAGTGGTTGTGGTGATCATTAGTAAGAGGAAGAGGAGGAGGAGGAGGAGGAAGAGGAGGAGGAGGAGGAGAAGGAGGAAAAAGTAAGAGAAGGGGAGATTAGGAGGAGGAGGAGGAATACAATGGAATACAAAGGAAAGAACAGACATGAACAGCCCTATTGGGTCTAATGAGGCTGCCTGTATGATTATGCTACCACTACAGATTCTGAGTTAAAGCCAAAAGGGCAACAAGATTCAAGGAAAAAAAAAAAAAGCACAGAGGGAGAGTCATAGAATGTGACAGGAAAGGGTGAAAGAGAAACATGGTGCTCTATCTAGTTCTAAAAAAAAAATAAATAAATAAATAAATAAAATAAAATAAAAATAAAAATACATGCAGGAGTGAAGTACGTTTTTGATGGGTTAATGCAAGGTGCTCGTCTAACCTGTGTTTAAAAATTTCTATCGTGTTACTGTCAACTACATGTGTTGGGAAAGAATTCCAAACATTTACAACTCTATTAAAAAAAATAGTGTTTAGCTTCATCTGATCTGAAGTGTTTAGCTGTTACCTTATAGCTGTTATTACGAGTGGTGTTGGTTGTATCAATGGTTAGATACTTGTTTATGTTAACGTTATCAAAGCCGCGAAACATTTTAAATATCTCTATTAAGTTCCCTCGCATCCTTCGCTTCTCTAGACTGAACAAATTTAACTCCCTTAAACGCTCCTCACATGTTTTGTTTGGCAGTCACGGGATCATCTTGGTAGCTTTTCTTTGTACTCTCTCCAGCTTGTCTATACCTATCCTGTAATAGGGTGACCAAAACTGAATGCAGTATTGAAGATGAGGATCGGACAAGCACATTAAACAAAGTGAGGATCACGCTTTTCTGACTTGAATTCAAAGATCCCACCAATAAACTCAACCAATTTATTCGCTGTTTTAACTATTTCCGAGCAGTGTTTACTCGATTTGAGGTCTGAGGTAACCGTTACACTTAAGTCTTTCTCTTCATTTACCTTGACAAGCTTGGAGCCGTTCACTGAGTAATTTACACGATCATTATTACTACTCGTACTTATGTGCAACACTTTACATTTATCAACATTGAAACTCATCTGCCACCTGTCTAACCAAGTGACTAAGCGGTCGAGGTCGGATTGTAGTTTCCTTTTGCCATCTGTTGTAACTGCTTTATTCATTATTTACTATCATCAGCGAACTTTGATAATTTACAGGCGAGGCGCTCATCGATATCGTCAACATAGATAAGGGAAAGAACAAGACCGAGTGCAGATCCCTGTGGTACACCGCTTAAAACTTCTCGCCAGTTTGAAGATTTTCCCATTTATAACGACGTGTTGCTTTCCCTCAGAGCCAGTCTTCCAGACATTTGAGAATTTTGCCATCTATACCGTGTGACTTTAATTTACTTAGTAGACGCCTATGGGGAACTTTGTCAAACGCTTTTTGAAAGTCCAGGTATACTACATCTACTGCCTTTGTCTCATCATAAATGGTGAAAACGTTAAAAAAGTCGAGCAGTTTGTTAAGCAAGAGCGTCTACTTCGAAAACCGTGCTGTGAGTCATTGGTTAGATCGTTTACTTCTAGAAAGTTCACTAAATTATTGCATATCACAGTTTCCATTAATTTACACACTACAGATGTGAGGCTAATGGGTCTGTAGTTACTCGGGAGTGATTTGTCGCCTTTCTTATGTATGGTGGTAACGTTAGCTAACTAATGAGGAGGAGGAGGAGGGAGGAGGAGGAGGAGGAGGAGGAGGAGAAGGGCTAAGAAAAGTAAGAGATAGAGGAGCAAGAGGAAGAGGAAGAAGAAAAGAATGCCATAATAGATGGGATTAATTGACCAATAACAACAGGAGGAGGCAGTAGACACCTGCCGAAACGATAATTACTCCCAGTGAGGTCTAAAGCACTGTTCAGGGGGTGCTGTGAACTTATCATTAAACCCAGCTGTGACCTCATTCGCCGTCTAAGATCTAATTTTCAATCTGTAAAACACCACCTTTCCTCTTCTAAACCTCATCTTCTTTTCCTCACTGAAACTCAGGTGTCTGAGGCAACTGACAGTAGCCCTTTTCTGTTCCCTCCTACTTTCTCAATCCTCATTTTCGATTCAAAGCTGGATATTGCGTTTATGTGCGCAATGACTTAACCTGTTCTCGTGCCCACGCTCTTGAATCTTCCGAGTTTTCCACCATCTGGCTACGACTACAGAGTCACTCTCAAACTAAATTTATCTGTGCTGTATACCTTTCTCCTAACTCCTTTGACTATACGAAATTCTTTGACTACTTAACTTCCAAAGTGGAGCACATTCTGACCCTCTTCCCTTATGCAGAGATCTCTGTTCTTGGAGACTTCAATGTTCACCACCAGCTTTGGCTTTCCTCTCCCTTCATTGACCATCCTGGTGAACTAGCCTTCAACTTTGTTATCCTCCACGACCTAGAGCAATTGGTGCAACACCCTACCTGTATCCCTGACCGTCTTGGAGATACGCCCAACATTCTTGACCTTTTCCTGACCTCTAATCTTTCTGCTTATGCTGTCACCCTTTCTTCTCCGTTGGGCTCCTCCGATCACAATCTCATATCTGTATCTTGTCATATCGCTCCAATCCCTCCTCAGGATCCCTCTAAGCGAAGGTGCCTCTGGTGTTTTGCCTCTGCTAGTTGGGGGGACCTGAGGAGATATTTTGCTGATTTTCCTTAGAATGACTACTGCTTCCGTGTCAGAGACCCGTCTTTGTGTGCTGAGCGCATAACAGAGGCGATAGTGTCTGGCATGGAGGCGTACAATCCTCACTCTTTTTCTCGACCTAAACCTTCTAAATCTTTTTTTAAACACAGCTTGTTCTCGTGCTATACATGATAAAGAGGTGGCCCACAAAAGGTACTTAAGCCTTCCATCACCAGAATCTCATGTACTTTATATTTATGCCCGGAACAATGCCAAGTCTGTTCTCCAACTAGCTAAAAACTCCTTCATTAACAGAAAGTGTCAAAACATTTCAAGATCTAACTCCCCTCGTGATTTCTGGCATCTAGCCAAAAATATCTCCAATAACATTGCTTCTTCTTCTTTCTCTCCTTTATTTCAACCAGATGGCACCACTGCTATCACATCTATTTCTAAAGCTGAACTCTTCGCTCAAACCTTTGCTAAAAACTCTATCTTGGACGATTCTGGGCTTGTTCCTCCCTCTCCCCCCACCATCTGACTACTTCATGCTACCTATTAAAATTCTTCGCAATGATGTTTTCCACGCCCTTGCTGGTCTAAACCTTCGGAAGACTTATGGATCTGATGGGGTCCCTCCTATTGTTCTCCAAAACTGTGCCTCCGTGCTTGCACCATGTCTAGTCAAACTCTTTCAGCTCTGTCTGTCAACATCTACCTTTCCTTCTTGCTGGAAGTTTGCCTACATTCAGCCTGTTCCTAAAAAGGGTGACCGTTCTAATCCCTCAAACTACCGTTCTATTGCTTTAATTTCCTGCCTATCTAAAGTTTTTGAATCTATCCTCAACAGGAAGATTCTTAAACATCTATCACTTCACAAACTTCTATCTGATCGCCAGTATGGGTTCCGTCAAGGCCGCTCTACTGGTGATCTTCTGGCTTTCCTTACTGAGTCTTGGTCATCCTCTTTTAGAGATTTTGGTGAAACTTTTGCTGTTGCCTTGGACATATCAAAAGCCTTTGATAGAGTCTGGCACAAAGCTTTATTTCCAAACTACCCTCCTACGGTTTCTATTCTTCTCTCTGTAACTTCATCTCAAGTTTCCTTTCTGACCGTTCTATTGCTGCTGTGGTAGACGGTCACTGTTCTTCTCCTAAATCTATTAACAGTGGTGTTCCTCAGGGTTCTGTCCTGTCACCCACTCTCTTCTTATTACTCATTAATGATCTTCTAAACCAAACTTCTTGTCCTATCCACTCCTACGCTGATGATACCACCCTGCACTTTTCCACGTCTTTTCATAGACATCCAACCCTTCAGGAGGTAAACATTTCAAACAGGGAAGCCACAAAACGCCCGACTTCTGATCTTTCTAAAATTTCTGATTGGGGCAGAGCAAACTTGGTATTGTTCAATGCCTCAAAAACTCAATTCCTCCATCTATCAACTAGACACAACCTTCCAGACAACTATCCCCTCTTCTTCATTGACACTCAACTGTCCCCCTCTTCAACACTGAACATCCTCGGTCTGTTCTATATTTATAATCTGAACTGGAAACTTCACATCTCATCTCTAGCTAAAACAGCTTCTATGAAGTTAGGTGTTCTGAGACGTCCCAGCCAGTTTTTCTCATCCCCCCCCCCCCAGTTGCTAATTCTGTACAAGGGCCTTATCCGTCCATGTATGGAGTATGCTTCACATGTATGGGGGGGATTCCACTCATACTGCTCTTCTAGACAGGGTGGAATCAAAAGCTTTTCGTCTCATTAACTCCTCTCCTCTAACTGACTGTCTTCAGCCTCTCTCACCGCCGCAATGTTGCATCTCTAGCTGTCTTCTACCGCTATTTTCATGCTAACTGCTCTTCTGATCTTGCTAACTGCATGCCTCCCCTCCTCCCGCGGCCTCGCTGTACAAGACTTTCTTCTTTCTCTCACCCCCTATTCTGTCCACCTCTCTAACGCAAGAGTTAACCAGTATTCTCAATCTGGAACTCCCTGCCTGCTTCTGTATTTCCACCTTCCTATGACTTGAATTACTTCAAGAGGGAGGTTTCAAGACACTTATGCATCAATTTTTTACTACTGCTTTGACCCTTTTATGGGACTGGCATCTCAGTGGGCATTTTTTTTATTTATTGGATTTTTGTTGCCCTTGGCCAGTGTCCCTCCTACATAAAAAACAACAACAACAACAACAACCACTACTACTTTTACCACCACCACCACCACCACCACCACCACCACTACAACCAAGTTTCCGCGTTACCATAAAACCCCTTTCAAGATTCTTTACATCACCAACAGCCAGTATTTTACGTTACTATACCACCACGCTGCTGGATCTTCCCGTTACTGCAAGACCGCGTTACCTAGAACCGGGAAGAGCCACTGTGCGCGCGAAGACGGTAAAGAGTGGCGCAACGTGAAGACCAGAATGACAAGTATAATTCTGCCTTAATCTCTCTTGACGGAAGGCAAATAAAAGGGTGAAAGGCACGTGTTGTAAAGTGCGGAGCAGAGACGAAAGGTGAGGGAAAGGGAAGCAAAGGGGACTAGTTAAGCTGGTGAGGGTGGAAAGTGTGTGTGTCTGTGTGTGTGTGTGTGTGTGTGTGAAAGGAGTGGAGTTTGGGATACGTGTGAATGCGTTGTTGATTATACGTGGTGTGAAGGGGTGGTGTGGTGGAGGGAGGTGGAGTGTGGTGGTGTTGTAAGGAAAGGAGTAGGTGTAGGTGGTGTTGTGGTGTTTTATTGTGGAGTGGTGGTTGTGGTGGTAGTGGTCACTGGTAAGGGTAAATGAGGAAGTAAAGGAGGTGGAGATAGAGATGGCTGTGGTGTTCATTGAGGAGGAGGAGGAGGAGGAGGAGGAGGAGGAGGGTGCCATATGAGATGAAAAAAAAAAAAAAACTGTTTCCACTACAACATCTACAATAACAACAACAACAAAAACAACAACAACACCTATAACTACTACTACTACCACCACCACCACCACCACCACCACAACAACAACAACAAAAGCAACAACAACTCTTCACAATTCCATGTAGTACTAATTAGCATCACTCAGGTGAGTACGTACATTTATTTACCTGTAACTTGACACACTTTCTCCCCCATACCCTCTCCCCTTCTCCCTTTTTTTCTCCCATTCACATTCCCTTTGGCTGTCACCCCTCCCCTCTCCAGCTGACGGCATTGGGGTGACTCAGCTTAAACACACGCTCCCATCACAACCACAAACCCCACGGGCACATCCCTCCTCTTATCTCCCCCTCACCCCAGGCACACCCCTAGTCACCCCCACCACACCCCACGACACTTGTATTTCCGGGTGAAGTGGAAACACAAATTGAGGACATTTTTTTTCTTCCTTCTTTGTTGTTTTACTTCCTTATTTACTTTTTGTTTGTGTTTTGATTATATTTGGGATTTTTATTCATCTTGAATTATTTTTCTTTTTTTTTTTTTTTTTTTTGCCTTTTCGTGTTTTTTATGTATTTTAAATTTGCCTTTATTTTTATTTTTATTCTATTAGTTTTATTTCTGTATTTTTCATGTGTGTGTGTGTGTGTGTGTGTGTGTGTGTGTGTGTTTTATCTCGCTTTCCTCTCTGTATAGCTTGAAGTGATTTTTTTTTATTTATTTTGTATTAGCTCACAATACATATTTAGTCTGTATTTTTAACTTTTACCTAATGGTGTTTTTACGTTCCCAAAACTCAGTGATTTCCTTTGTTGCCTTTGTTAGTAAAAAAAACTATTCATAATCTATTCTTCGTTCTTTATGTGTGTGATGATCTTTTTTCGCTAACACTACACACCTCAATGTCATTTCCGAACACAACCCTTGATTCCAGGTAAACATTATTATTTTATTTATTTTTTTTCACGACTCGCAGAAGAAAGTGACTAATCCGACATTTTTTGTTATATAATTCGCGGGTTTTAATAATACTACACACCATCTTATTTCCTGTTATATCCTTTACTTCCACAGAAACGGAAATGACTCAGCCTCAATTGTATATTCTGAGGATGACCGGCTGACACATTTAGACGCGTATTCTGAAACGCTTTGCTCTTTCACCACTGCAATTTACAAAGACCACAGAGATAATTATCCGCGTTCTAAAATGTTTCTTCTGTTAAAAATGTAGAAATCGTATAATCTGCCGCTAGAACCGTAAAAACACCTTTAAAGACCCGTGTAACTTGAACTACACGTAAAACCCTTTTGAAAATAGTGGAGGTGCGGCGCAGAAGTGTTTCAGAATATAGTCCTTAATGCGTCGAAACAACAGATTCACATTGTGCTGCACTTTGAGGTGTTTTCTGAGTGTTGCTGAGGTCAGACCGACACGAAATACCTGGCAGACCCACGAGGAAGACGC
Organism: Scylla paramamosain; assembly: GCF_035594125.1. Taxonomy (NCBI): domain Eukaryota; kingdom Metazoa; phylum Arthropoda; class Malacostraca; order Decapoda; family Portunidae; genus Scylla; species Scylla paramamosain. The sequence goes on from NC_087182.1 coordinate 15,035,303, forward strand.
AGCACACTCACACACACCTGCCTCAGCCACATATGGACCCCAGGAGGAACAGCAGGTGTGGGGCACGAGAGACAAATTAAAGGTTCGTGTTTAGTTTCACTCTCAGGTGACAATGCTTTATTGGCGCATTCATTCAGTTCGTTCTGGTATCAAAGTTTAGTTAGTAATGTGGTAAACCTGTATTGCTTCTAAAGGAAATGCTTCCTTATATAGCAACTGTAAAAAAAGAGATAATAATAAAATAAACACACACACACACACACACACACACACACACACACACACACACACACACACACCAATAAAATAACACATCTTAATAATTGCTTTACTAATTAACTACCTATATGTGTAAAGGAATGTTAAGGGCGAAAAAAAAAAAAAAAGATTTTGAATTAGTTGAAACACAACCAGCGTAATTATCACAACCCGAGTAGAAGCAGAGAATTGGGAAGAGCATATAACGTTTTACAAGTAATACAAGTAATTGCCACGTGCAGACCAACTGGCTTACTGTAGTTACCGTACGTATGTTTTTACGTTTTATTATGTAGGTAAGGATTAAGTGACTGTAACTACAATGGCTATGATTGTGTGTTGTACTTGTAGCTCAACATGAAGAGAAAAAAAAAAGATAACCTAACATAGCTATACGTATATACAGATAAGAAAATAAAATAAATAAATAAATAGATAAAAATTACCTACACGTTTTCGAAAAGATGATATATAAACAATGCCATAGTAAATGATAAACTCAGGTATGGATGGGGCAAGATTATAATAGTTTAATGGCATAAAAAAGGATGATATATAGATGCTAATATACGAAGAGGGTCCACGTTAATTAGGATGATTAGGTACAAAGAAAGGTATGTCTGCAGGTGTGTGTGTGTGTGTGTGTGTGTGTGTGTGTGTGTGTGTGTGTGTGATAAAAACAATACAGGCGTAGACAAGTTCAAAACACGCAGGTGTGGAGCAAACAAATAAAAGAGGAGAATGTGACAAGTGACGACACAGACAGATTATAGCGTGAAGTGTGATAAAACTCTCTCTCTCTCTCTCTCTCTCTCTCTCTCTCTCTCTCTCTCTCTCTCTCTCGAGTTGGCATTTGCTGTCGTTGTCGTGTGTGTGTGAGAGAGAGAGAGAGAGAGAGAGAGAGAGAGAGAGAGAGAGAGAGAGAGAGAGAGAGAGCGCCTCCTTCATCACCGCTTCAAAGCAAAAATACGTACAAGAAATTGACGGGAAAGAGAACAATAATTGCCTTTCATTTTCTTAACAAATCTGAGCCACAGTGAGCAAGACAATGGTTTACGACGCTGCTCTTCAGTTTCTTTCGTTTATAAACTTAGTACAGAGGAAAAGGAAGAAGAGGAAGAGGTGAGAATTATTAACACTAAGAATGTGTTTATAAATCTAGCATAACCTGATAATGAGGGGGATGAAAGCAGAAGGAAACAATAGGAAGTTTGAAGTGGGTCTCTCTCTCTCTCTCTCTCTCTCTCTCTCTCTCTCTCGGTAAAAGTGTGGGTGTTTCTACATCGTTCATTTCGTTGGCTGGTAAATATGCAAAACACACACACACACACACACACACACACGCACACACACTGTTACATATGACTGCACTAAGTACCTGCCATGTGCGTTGAATAATGAGGAATAATCAAAGGAAAACCCCAAGCCACCACAACCACCACCACTACCACCACCACAACACACGATGACAGTTCCCCTATTAAGCTTCCAAAGACTCGCCTGGGATTCACCTGAGCCATTATCAATTAAAAGCACGCCGCCTTATTCTCTTATCTCCCCCGAGGCGTATCTTGGTGCTAGAATTTATACATGTAGTGCCAGAAGTAATGTATCTCTTTATCTTTACTGCTCTCTCTCTCACTCTCTCTCTCTCTCTGATCATCACCTTCCTCCTTTATTCTTGTTCCCATAATTACTCTCTTTTCTCATGCTTTCGTCTTTGCTCTCCTTCTTTCTCTATTCTGTTTGCCATGTCTTCCCTTCTTCCTTCCTTTATCTCTTCTTTCCTCTTCACCACTTTCTATCAACAGCACTCCTCTCTCTCTCTCTCTCTCTCTCTCTCCGGCGTGTGGCAAGTGGAGCATTAGTCTCGCTCCGGTGTGAGGGGAAACAAATGACGGGTGAAGAAGTAAAATTGAGCATCGGTTTACGTATCAGTGAGATTTCGTTCACTGATTGCAGCGATAAATCTTGCTGATCATCTGCTGTGTTCTGGGGGTCGTTATTGCTGTTTTTATTGTTATTGTTGTGGTTATTGGTATTGGTATCGTTATTTTTATTGTTGTTGTTGTTGTTATTATTATTATTATTATTATTATTATTATTATTATTATTATTAGTACCACCACCACCACCACCACCACCACTACTACTACTACTACTACTACTACTACTACTACTACTAAGATATTACTAAGATAACCTTACCTAATAACCACCACCACTATGTACTTCTACTACTACTACTACTACTACTACTACTACTACTACACTACTACTACTGTTGCTACTGCTACCCCACCATCATTACTACTACTACGATTACTACTACTACTACTACTACTACAACTACTACTACTACTACTACTACTGCTTAAGTGGGTCACGTCACGCCATGTTGTGCCATAATCGTAAAACAGGCTTTGCGAGACTCAATATTTTAAGATGAACAGCCTCATTTCAAGACCAGGAAGCTCCGACACGTCTATCTTTATTTTCTTCCTTTTTTTCTTTTTTTCTTCTTCTTTTCCGGTCAAATTGGCAAAAAGGAAATCCCGAGGTGGCAACACTGATGAGGTGAACGATGGTGATGAACTGGCAACTGTGCGTGTACTGGCTCCACACACGAACACACACCAACTCTCTCTCTCTCTCTCTCTCTCTCTCTCTCTCTCTCTCTCTCTCGTGAAAATTGTTACTTTAACGCAAATTTTCTACGAGCCAAGGTTGTTTTTGCCTCATGTTTCTGTTTTGTTTACGTCAGAACAGCTGATTTTAGTCAACAATATTTAGGAGATGATGGTACTGTGTTTTAAAGAGAGAGAGAGAGAGAGAGAGAGAGAGAGAGAGAGAGAGAGAGAGAGAGAGAGAGAGAGAGAGAGTGTGTGTGTGTGTCGTATGCCTATAATGTATGAATTAGCTAAATAGGTACGTATGCATGTATACTTCTAGTTATATATGTATATATGTATGAATGTATATATATGTAAGCATCTAAGTGTTAATTCCTGCAACCTTGTCTATGCAATACAAAAATACATCTAAGTACAGTCTTTATAATACAACACTCCATAGCTGTAATACACACAATTCTGTATGCATCTGATGTGAGGCATGCACTAAAACATACTTATTAATGAGTCTCAGGTAAGCTGCGGGGACAGGTGAAACTGAGGACTATTTACCTGTGAACTAATGAGTCTCAGGTAAGCCATGGAGACAGGTAAGGCTGACTAATTGTTATTTACCTGTCTACGAGTACTTCCACTCCCTTCCCCCCCGCACCTGATGTTGTCTGCAGATACCACACGCCATTTGTCACACGCGTTACGATACACCTTTCTTATTTATTAACGTACTTTTTCTTTAACAAAACTATACCTTTCTTTTCTTTTACATAGCTACATCTTTCTTTTGGAAAACCACGCCTTTTTGTTTATTTATTTATTTATCGTAAAACTAAACCTTTAATTTTAACAAAACTATAACTTTCTTCTTTTTACAAAACTACGGTTTTTTTTTTTTTTTATAAATATTCGCCTTTACTTTAACAAAACAACATCTTTCTTTTACAAAACTACGTCTCTCACAAAATTACGCCTCCCTTTTACAAAAGTGCTACTCTTTAACAAATCTTTTACAAACCTGCACCTTTCCCTTTCACAGCTGAGCCTCCACCATGCACGGATACACTTATTTGCACACCCACAATTCAACTACACTATCTTCCACCATTCTCAGAAACCCTAGTATTTGTATATTTACACACACACACACACACACACACAGTCTCTCTCTCTCTCTCTCTCTCTCTCTCTCTGTCCACGTGGGGATTAAAAAAAGGAACAAAAGCTTCGAAACACAAAGATAAAAAAAAAAAGTCGTTCAGGTCTCGAGTCAGTTCGAGACACGTATCGAGTCACTCATCGCAGTTTACTAGCCAGACTTCAAAAAGAGGCTGAGTTTATTTATGTTTGCGATAATACCTCTTAGCGCTCCACCTTCCTTTAATATATATTTTTCACTTGGCACATTTCCCTTTTTTTCCTCTTTATATATTACCGAGTCTCGCGTTACAGCAAAGCGATCGAAGATAATATCCATGCTTTTAAAATGCCAAATGTTATACGTGTAAAAATTTAAAGGGAGTGATACGATTATGCGGATAAGTATTACGTAAATCATTCTCTATTTTTTGGGGGGCGGATCATGCGCAGTATAATAAGAGGGAAGGTGTTTTTCTTGCGCATTTAATTAAGGAACGCTGCAGGTGTCTGATGAAGTAAAGGTGAAGGCGGAGGAGAGAAAGTGTACGTGAGAATACCTGTAAGGGGTGTAGGGGTGTAGAGAGAGAGAGAGAGAGAGAGAGAGAGAGAGAGAGAGAGAGAGAGAGAGAGAGAGAGAGAGAGAGAGAGAGAGAGAGAGAGAGAGAGAGACTTTTCCTACTTTTATTTATTATTTTGACAAGTAAAGTTATATAATTTTCAAGCAATTTTTGTGGCTTTACACGTTGAATCTCTCTCTCTCTCTCTTAATACGACAAACCCTCCATAATTTGACTTTTAAACGCATCAGAGACAAAACAAGGCCAAGGGCACGAACTAATTACTTAACAAGCCAATTGAAACACGTACGGCGATTCATTCCTTTCCACTCTGCCCTCATTAGTACAGACATCACACCTGTGGCTTACGTTTTCTGTGAGTTGGTGTGGCAGGTGAGTTGACGTGATTCTATGGAGTACGATTTTTGCGTCCTTAAGTATCTATGGGGCATTTGTTGGTATAAGAGAAGGTGATTGAGAAAGTTACTATAGATTAATACTGTTTTAAGGAGACGACCATTCTCTTATTGTATCTCTTATCTCTTAACCGCATTTCCTCCTGATATTTTTTTTTTTCAGTAATATTTCTCATTCTAAATAATTTCTTTGTCTCTATAGCCACTTTACCATTATTGTAATTTATAACGTAACCTAACTTAAACCACTAACACAATATACATTCATGAAACCGGTTATTCTTTTCCTTTATTCATTATTTCTTATCTGCATCCCCTCTTGATATCTTTTTCTGTAATATTTCCCATTCTAGATATTTTCCTCGTCTCCTAATTCACTTAACCATAATCTTAATATATCTAACGTGACCCATTTACACACGATACTTTTGTGAAGGCTGTCATTCTTTTCCTCTATCCCTTATTCCTAATCCATGCCCGCCCATGTGATATTTTGTCCGTGATATGTCTTCCTCTAAACACTTTTCTTCCTAATTCACTTAACCATAATCCTTAACTAAAACAACCCTACCATAGTTTTTCCTTGCATTTTTTTACATTTCTATCCGCCCCCATATGACCACCATGCTGCGGCGTTTACTTTTTTTAATCAACCAATAAATAAATAAAATAAATAAATAAATAAAATAAAAAAATAAAAATAATAAAAAAAGCAAAAGAAAAAAAAGAAAAATCCTAAACTAAATCGGAGCATGACCTAACCCATTAACACAATATACATTCATTACAGAGGCGTATGCTAAGAAAGAGGTCTGATAAAGAGTACTTGTAAACATAGGTGTAATTAGTAGAGGCGTAGACACGAATGGTGGCGGGGAACAAGCGTCGTGACTCGTGACTTGCAGCAAGGTGTCACTCTTGTAAGTACAGGATAAGGAATGAGGGGAATGGAGGGAAATGAGGGGTAATGAGGGGTAATGAGGGTCTATGTCTGATAAATAGAAGGTATGGTTGTCTATTAAAGTCACTTATGTAGGGAATAACAAAGGAATTACTAATCATCCTGCACATTTGCTATCAGTAATCCCCTGACCTGTGTGTTTATGTCGTCAGATGGACAGATTTATGGATCAGCTTTGTGGCGTGGACTGAATTATGGATGCGTGGAGAGATGGACGTGAAAAAAAAAAAAGGGGCGAAGAGAATAAGTTATTCAGTGTATTTGTTATTGGTAATTTTAGCATCCACGTTCAGGCTTTTCTTTTTCTATGAGTGAGTCAAGTTTATTTGTAGAACGAGTCGTGGATATTTATGATCAGTGAATTATGATAAGTATGTCGACATTAATGCAAATACCCTACAGAAAATAACAGCTTGGAATAATAACCCTGAAAATAAAAATTCTTAATAAACGCCTAATAATGAAATCCCTGACATATCTTTAAATAATATCTTGAAAAATCTAAATATTCTTAATAGATACTCACCTTAAATATGATACAGTATATCCCAACACCCACCATGACCTTAATAATGCCTCTAAACAATGTCCTTAGCGTCAGGGAATAGCTTTGTTGTGGCGTGTGTCCCTTAATCTCACCTGATCACCGAGACAATTAAGTGGTGCATAGCTAACGTAACTTTGCCGAACAGTGACAATAAACGCTCAAAGTCTTACAATGAATTTGGGGAGATTATACACAGTGACACGTTGCATTTCAGTAGGGATTCACAATACTGGCAGAGGCGTGGTGGAAAATCCGGCACAATTTCAGTAGACGCTCAGAATGTTGAAGAGCAAAAGGTGGAAAAATCAGTACATTTTCAGTAGAGTTTCAGAAATTTTTAGGAGAGGTGAGGTGGAAATTCGGTATATTTTCAGATTTTCAGAATGGTGGACACGCAAAGTGAAGCATTCCAGTTTTGAAAGACACGGCGCAGAGAGAAAGGCCAGTAATAAATGTCACTTGAATAAAATGAAAAAAAAAAATGCCACGTGGGAAATGACGCAAGAAGAAACAACACACAATAAAAGAAAACATAAAAAAAAATAAATAAATAAAGTAACACAGCTGAGATCACGACTTATTGAGTGCCATTTTTAACAGCCAAAATCCTTGACATATTTTCCAGTGACATGACTTGTACAATCTTTTCTTACACTGGAAAAACCCCGATGCTTTAGAGTATACATAAAAACAGCATTAAATTCCTCTGTGGTTCCCCGGCGCAGACAAAACAGTAAGGGAGGGAGGTCAAGTTCGAGTAATTTTCACACAGGAAAGAGTTAATGAGTAAATTACCACTCGTGAGTTTATGAATGAGTCAGTGAGGCATATAATTAACCTAGAAATGCATTGAATTCATTAAGTGAGTGTGGAATGTATACGTGGACAAAGGAGGTTTGTTAGGCGCCTTATGTGTGTCAGTTATCCTCGTGAATTTGTGGTCCTTTTCCTTCTATTATTCATTGCGTAGTTTATTTAAAGCATCCCATTATTGTCCATTTAAATAAACCATACGTATCATCTTTTGCTTTCACGAATATCTGAATTCTGTCAAGCATTTACATGTGCTCTGAATCATTAAGGATGCTCGTTCCGTCTGTCCATTTGTCTGTATGTCTGTCTGTCTGTACCTTCCTGCCTGCCTGCCTGTCTGTCTGTGTGTCTCGAGTTATTACAGCTGGGAGGTTTAATATTTTCGCGCTCTGTCTGTCTACCTGTCTATCTGTCTGTCTGTCTGTCTGTCTGTCTGTCTGTCTGTTTGTCTGTCTATCTGTCAGTTTGTCCGTCCGTCTGTCTGTCTGTCTGTCTACATGTTTATCTGTTTATCTGTGTCTCTGTCTGTTTTTCTGCCTGTCTGTCTATCTATATGTCTGTCTGTCTGTTTGTCTGTCCGTCTATCTGTCTCTGTCTGTCTGTCAGTCTGTCTGCATGTCTATCTATCTATCTGTGTCTGTCTGTCTGTCTGTTTTTCTGCCTGCCTGTCTATCTGTCTGTCTGTCTGTCTGTCTGTCTGTCTGTCTGTTTGTCCGTCTATCTGTGTCTGTCTGTTTGTCTGCATGTCTATCTGTTTATCTGTCTTTGTCTATCTGTCCGTTTTTTTCTGCCTGCCTGTCTGTCTGTCTGTCTGTTTGTCTGTCTGTTCGTCTGTCTGTCTGTCTGTCTATCTGTTCGTCTATCTGTCTGTCTGTCTGCATGTCTATCTGTCTATCTGTGTCTGTCTGTCTGTCTGTCTTTCTGCCTGTCTATCTGTCTGTCTGTCTATCTGTCTTTCTCATCTTATCACAACGACGAGGTCAAATATTTCAATACCTTTTAATATCGACTATCCAATATCTCTTCAGTATCCCTTTAAACTTGAACATCATACTGCCGTTCTCAGTGACAGTAGATGAAAATTGTTTAAGTATACCATGTAGTTGTCATTTGTCCACGTTTTCTTTTTTAAATATGGTGAAAATGTGTTACGTATTCCCCTACCTCACCTGTTGCATTCTTTAATACGTCAAGACTAAGCATTTTTCCTGGATTTGTGATTCTACCAGACTTTCTTGTTCATATTTTCTAATTTAGGTCTGCTGGTCTCTCTCTCTGTCTCTCTCTCTCTCTCTCTCTCTCTCTCTCTCTCTCTCTCTCTCTCTCTCTCTCTCTCTCTCTCTCTCTCTCTCTAATCTTTCCTTATCTCCACCTTCCACTCTCATTTCTCATTCATTCTTTCTTCCTCCTCCTTTGCCTCATTTCCGTATTCCTTCTTCCCTCCCTCCCTCCCTCCCTCCCTCCCTCCCTCGCCTTGCATAATCTTTCCTTCACGCACACCAACGTCTAATCTTGCCCTATTAACACTCTCCATCACGCCTTCCTTCCTTCCCTTATGACCTTACTCTTTTTCTTCCTACCTTTTTTCCTTCTCTTTTTTCTCGCCTCGCATTAGCTCGCTCTGTACCGTGCCTCATTTAATCCATTTTTCATCCCTTGCTTTCGTTATCACACCATGCATCATTGTAATGTAATACGGGAAAAAGATAAGAAGAAAAGAAAAGAAATGTATGAGAGGTTATAGTATTTAATATAAACTAGTTAAACCTAATATAACTTAACCTAACCTAACCTAACCTAACCTAACGTAACCTAACTTAACCTAGCCTAACTTAATTTAACCTAACCTAACTTAACCTAACCAAGCCAGTGGTTCTCCAACGGGGGGGGGGGGCATTCTCTCGGGGGAGCGCGAGCACAGGATGGGAGGGGAAAAAAAATCACGGGAAATCACGGACTCACTGGCTATTAGTACAAAGGAGATGCAGCAAGGGCTATCTATCTATGTCTATCTGATTCTATCTATCTATCTATCTATGGTGGCACAGTTGGGGTGGGAGTTGAGTAGATGGCGCAGGGAGGAGGGGGGCCCCAACTGCATTGAACCAGCTTTGGGGATGCTCAGCTTGCTAAAGGTTGAGAATCCCTAACCTAACCTAACCTAACCTAACCTAACGTAACCTAACCTAACCTAACCTAACCTAACCTAACGTAACCTAACCTAACCTAACCTAACCTAACCTAACCTAACCTAACGTAACCTAACCTAACCTAACCTAACCTAACCTAACCTAACCTAACGTAACTGACACCATGCCATACTATTATTTTTGTGATTTTTATATCTAGTCAAAAATTTCAGACATACACGTATTTTTCCCTCGGTTTTCTTTTTTTTTCGTTAAATTTACAAAAGCACGCCCGTCTGTCTTAATCTGGCAGACGAGACTTTTTTTAAAGTAAAATTGTATACTTTCTTGTTGTTTGTCATTACTGTTGTTGTATAATTACTTACCTGACGGAGACGCCACGTACAACCTCTTAACTGATTATATAAGAATGCAAAATTAACGACAAGCAAAACAGTGAAATATGCAATGCTAAAAAAAAAAATAAAATGGCTACTGTTTACTTTGTCATTACCCTATTTCCATTTATTTGTTTACCCATTTATTTATTTATTTATCCATTTAGTTATTTCTATTATTATTATTATTTTTTTTGTTGCTGTTGTTGTACTGTATGACGAAACATGTCGCAAGTTGTTTTCGCTCACTGAACTAAAGAAGTATTAAATGAATAAATAACGCGACCCCAAAAAATTAATAATAATAATAATAATAATAATAATAATAATAATAATAATAACAATAATAATAATAATAATAATAATAATAATAATAATAATAATAATAATAAATGCAGTCAAATAAAACCACAAGACAATCCATTAATAAAAGTAAATAATGAGTTAAGAAATTTAAATGTTTTGCATATCTTAGTGAGACGAACCTGATTATGCAATAGTATTACTGTTTTCCCTCCCTCACACCTTTCCTTCCATCACGCCACACTCTCAGCTCACCCTTTCACTGTGCCGCGGCCTCACCCTGCCTCATATACTTTGGTTTGCCCTTAAATAGTCTTTTAATCTCACCCTGGTCTATCTTTTTTTCATCTCTTCACCTCACCTCTTTCTAGCCTCACCCTTGTTCACCCTTAATTCCTGTCCCAACCTCACCCTGCTTCATACGAGTGCACCCTAGATTACCCACACTGGCTCACCTTTAAACCGCCTCAACCTTACTTAACCTTTCCAGCTCCACCCTGCCTTATACACCCTCGTTCACCCTGAATTTGTGTCTTTACCTCTTTTTTTTCATACGAGTACACCCTTATTTATCCTGCAGAGTCACAACTTCATCCTTTTCTCAATCTCACTATGTCTTATACACTCGTTCACCCTTCAGTCGTGTGCTAACTTCACTCTTTTCCTTCCTTACCCTGTCGCATACACCTCTTTCATCCTTCAATCGTGTCCTAACTTCATCCTGCTTCATACAAGTGCAGTGTCACAACTTCACCTTGCCCAGTCTTACCTCTGCAGCTTGGGTCGAGGAAGCACAGCAGGAAGGGATGCGACACCACCACAAACAAGACGGACAGCAGGAACCACACCACCATGATTACACACGTCAACCAGCCCTCCTCCTCCTCCTCCTCTCGCCTTCCCTCCCGCCTCGTCCCTGCTCTCTCACTCACCACAAGCTCTCTCGGGTCATCTTTTTCACTGTTTAGAGTTCGAGTGTTACTAATTAGTATTGTTTTCGGTGTTCACTGTCTGGTTTTGTGGTCACTGCAGTCCACGCGGCGTTGTGAGGTGTTAAATAGCCACTGGGTATAGAAATGCTGGAGTAGTGTTTACTCCTTCACTGCTCATTTCGGTTCATTTCGGTTTCTCGTACCCTGTCAGAAAAACTAGCTTGTGGGTAAGTTTTTGTATTATTTATTGTTTCTGTGTACATACAGTTTCTTCCTCTCATTTCGGCTCATTACGGTATTTTGTCATTCTGCCCCGCAATATTGATGAACGTTTCAGTATGCTATTATTAATCTATCTTGCGTCTATTCTCATGCAATGTCATACTCTCGTACTGCTATTTTTAGGCTGCCATTAGATTTTATAAAGTTCAAAGTCTGCATCGTTCAGTGCTTGGAACAGATCATAACATCGGTACTGGAACTTGCCACCTCGATCATGAACCACGAAGACGAACGAAAACAACGAACTCAGTAACAATAACAATACTAATTTAATGGACAAACCCGAAAAATAACACAACTTGACTATAGTATGTAGGTAAAATAGAAAAGAGAACATCTGAGGGCACCATTTCGTTTCGTCGCTTCAGGATGGTCGAGTTGAGTTCCAAGTTCCAACATGCAGACTACTGATCACTGGTGGCGCTGGTGGCGGAAGATGGAAGAGAGAGAGAGAGAGAGACGCATATAAACTTCTCAGAACTCCCTCATTCCTCCCTCCAGACACACGGATTATGTGATTTAGATAAGATAAGTGCCTCAAGAAATATCAGCGTGCGTGTGAAATGCGGTAGATGGCGGGAGTGTGGTGAGGAGTCCGTGTGAAGTGTAAAACGAGTAGAAGTGCCGGTTTCTTGTGATAGCGGGCGGCGTGTGCATGGCGGGCGAGTGTCTGTCTAGCAAATCTTCGTAATGTGGTGATTGTGCCGGTATTACACACTATGGTTTGAAACTTTATTGATGAATGAAAACGTGATTACATAGAGATTTACTGAAGTGTAGACAAAAAAATAGGAAATTGTTTTGGCAGCGTGCGGTGTGTGGTGGGGCCGGTGCGTCTAACAAGCCTTAGTAATGTGGTGATTGTGCCGTCTTTAATGATGAATGAAAGCGCGATTACATAGAGAATAAGGCGATATGGAAGAAAACGGAAAAGTGGTTCGTTTCGCAGTAAGAGTGATCTGTACAGTAGTGGCAGTGTTATTTCGTGTGGTGACTGCTGGCAGTTTTAGGATAGAAAACGAAGATGAGGGAAATTTGTTGGTAATTGAAAGCTTTAATTAAGGTTGTTCTACGTTTTCTTTTGCATCTTGTGTGTGTGTCTTAAGGGAATAGTGGTTGTCTGTACGTGTGTGTGTGTGTGTGTGTGTGTGTGTGTTGTGTTATGTGTAGAGAAAAGGATATGTCTGTTCATAACCGAAAAATGTGAAGAGATAATGCATCAGTAACCGAAAAACTGGGAAAGATGTCAGTAAATCCTCCCACCCGAAAAAAAAAAAGAAAAAAATGCGTAGCGAAAGGAAATGTGAAAAAAAAAAAAAAAAATGTGCGTCTGCAGTCTAAAAATGCGAAATTATATGCATGCAAAACCGAAAATCTCCAATAACTGCACCGGTAATCAGTAAAACGAAAAAAAAAAAAAAGCTGCGGAAATTGGGATAGGTGAGTGTCTGAGTTTGAAAAAAAAAATGATAATGAATAATAGAAATGGAAATAAGTCGTGAATGAAAAGTTAATATGATTAATAAGTGAAAAGCTAAATATGATTAATAAATGAAAAGCTAAGGTTAATTAAATGAAAAACGGAAGTATGTGTATGAAATGCGAGAAAAAATTAATGCAATGGCTAAAAAAAAGTCATGTATTGGCAAAAAAAAAAAAAAAAAAAAAAAAAAAAAAAAAAAAAAAAAAAAAAAAAAAAAAAAAAATATATATATATATATATATATATATATATATATATATATATATATATATATATATATATATATATATATATATATATATATATATATATATATATATATATATATATATATATATATATATATATATATATATATATATATATATATATATATATATAAAATGGCTGTAAGATTAATATACTGACCGAAAATTAATCGCAAAATTAGAATATTGTCTGGAAAATAAATACACCGTTTAGAAAATCAATACAATAGATGGAAAAAAATCAGTAGTGTATTTAAAAAAAAAATATAAAAGAGAAATACAACTGAACATAAAAAAAAACAATAAAAAAATCAAGTGCAAAATGAAAAAAAGTGAAGAAAAGTATAAAATAGAAAAAAAAAAAAAAAAAAATCCTAAATTACTGACGACTGTATGTAAAAAAGGAAACAAATAATGAGGGGGAAAAAAAAATGTGAGCTCGTAAGTAAAAGAAGAGAAAAAAATATGGAAGGAAAATTAAGACGAAGGGAAAATGAAGGCACGAAATTACTGCTGAGTCGGAAGAAGAAGAAGAGGAGGAAGAGAAGGAGGAAAAAGAGGAGGAAGAGGAAGAAGACGACGACCTACTTTAGTTTCTTCTTCATCTCCAGGTAAGGTGAGTAATATTCTCCGACTTTACCTGTTGTATTTTTTTTCCTTTTTCCTTTTTTTTGTCTTGCCATGTATGTGTTTTTTTTTCTTATTTTATTAACATTTTAATTTATTGTTATTTATGTTGTTACTATTTTTTTTGTTTACTGTTGTTTGTGGTTTCATTTATTTTCACTGATGTTTCTAATTTATATTTTCTCGATATTTTATCATATGATTCTATGTCTGTACTTTTTATTTATTTATTTGGTTAATTTAGTTTCGACCAATTAGCGAAGGTGGAAATTCGTAAAGCAACCTAACATATCCTAACTTCACTATAACCTGACTAAATCAACCAGAACCTAACCTAACTAAACAAATTATAACCATCATTAGTAAAGTTAAACTACAAATTTATTAATACCTTATTGATTTATTAATTTTATTTATTTACTTATTTTTACTGGCAAGGAGTAGCTTATTCCTGTCCCTCCATAAATTCAGCTTAATGCGTAACTACGTTTTTTATTTTTATTTATTATGTTTTTTTTAGTCGGTAATGATGTGTAGGGGCGTATGTTTTCCTTAGCTGTTTTTGTTTTACCTGCTGGTACGATTTTTTAAGGTACTCGTACGAAATTCCGTTTTCTTTAAAGATTTTCTCGTACAAATTATTCCTGTTATATTCATCTACTACTACTACTACTACTATTATTACTACTACTACTACTACTACACTATTAAGTTATTGTCTTCAGTGCTATTACTATCTATCGAACTACGCGTTTATTTATTTATTAAGCTATTTATTTATTTATTTATTTTTTGTTCTCGATAAGCGTTACCTTCCACTACAACAAATGAATGGAGGAAAGGAGGTACTTGGATTCTTAGGGAGGGTTGGTCCTGGAGGGGAATGATGATGATGATGATGATGATGACGACATGGTGTTAAATTAAGACAAACACAAATGAAAGCAATTATCATAAACAAAGAAAGGAAATGGGTGGAAATTCTCGTACGTTAAATAGAAAAAAATAAATAAGAAAAAAAGACATGATTTGCTTTATAATCTTAGTCATTATCATTTTTCATTTTCATAGTCGTGTGGAAAAATCTGATTCGCCACATCACCTCACTTCATGTTTATTAATTTATTTATATCTCATTTTATTATATTTACAGTGCATGGTGCTTTGTCTGGTCCTCATATATAGTATAAATAGATATTTATTTATTAATGCATCTATTTATTCACCTTATTTTATTTAATCTATTTTATTGTGTATCATGAGTGACAATGGTGAGTGGCGGGGTCAGGCTGCCTCACAACACGCTCGTCCATTGTGAGGCTGCCCAGAGTGATGGGGAAATGGCTGCTTCCTGTCACTGTCTGAATGGCATTAATTTCTCAATGCGGGGAATCCACTCTTGCTGCACTGCGCCCTGATTAACATTAAACAGCCTCGTATGTACGTCTGGCGGCGTGAGAGCTTTTCCGTTCAATATATAATGTGTTGTTGAAAGGAAGGAAGGAAACAATTAAGCAGAAAAGAAAAAAAAATCAATTCTCGCATGCAAAAAGAGAGAGAAAAAAAAAACAACAACATGAAATCAGTCCTACGTGTACAGAAATATATGTTAGTAGTGTGTCATGTTATTTTCTATACCGCATTTAAATGAAAATTAAACTGAATACGAAAGTGTACATAGGATTCGTTAAGTTTCGTTTTCTTTTTGGTTTCCCCATTGACAGTCATTTTCTATACTGCGGGTGCTCCAAGAATAACAGAAAACATATTTTTTTAACGTAGACTAAAATGTACAGAAAATACAACAATATAAACAGTTAATAGACTAAATACTCACAGAAGGGGTTGATAAGATAGTCGAAGATACTCTTATTTCTTGTAGGGATGGGTGTGCTGGTGGTGGTGGTGGTGGTGGTGGTACTAGATGTGGAGGTGGAGGTGGGTGCTCTGTCCTCCACCTCGTCCTTCTCTAACTCCTTGTGTGGAGTTTTGGTGTCAACAATGTCATTACCTGTGTCCTCGGGTATGGCATTGTCTTTCAAGAGTGCGTTCATGAGGACGAGAATTGCATCATGGGAGACCTGAGAATCGCCAATATCTGTGAAGGAAGACGAGGGTGCAGACAGTGAGTATGGAAGGAAACTACAGCAGGCAGTGGTGGTGGTGGTTGTGGAGGAGGAGGAGGAGGAGGAGGAGGAGGAGGAGGAGGAGGAGGATAGTTCATGGGAGACTCGGATAGAACATGTAATTTTGAAGAATGGGTTCACTACAGGAAAACATTATTATTCAAACCTATTTCCGTAACTTTTGAAAGGTCGCTGCAGTCTTATTTAGTGAACGTCCAGGAGTGGTGCAACTCCCGGCTTGGAAGTGTTTACGTGAGGGTACATTGGTAACTTCACGGAGATAATAACGCGCTGGGTGAAATAACTGGAAACCCCTGAAAGGCTGTTAACGTAACCTATCGGAAGAGCCTTGCAGTCAGGAGAGTGGCTGTCATCCCCCTGGACGTCCCATCTGCAGGTTTGTGGGGCCTCATCGTATCATCTTTCCGCATATCAAATCTTAACAAAACGTCGGACAGGGAAGCTATTTGGCAGTGGATGTTTGAGACGCTGACCTGTTTGGCAAAAATATTCTTCGATATCATATGTGGGTAATAAAGACATAAGAGTATATTTTTGCCGGGGGTCTCAAACATACACTGCCAAAATAGCATCCTTGTCCGACGCTTTATTGAGATTTGACTTGCGAAAAAAGATACGACACAGCTCCCGAAACCTTCAGTAACTGCCTGCAACAATCTTTGAAAATGTTATGAATACGATCTTGAATAATAACGTTTCCAGTGTATTGGAGTATACGCAAGAATTCCGAATGTAGGTGTGAGCTGGGACGTGGAAATTTTAACTGACAGCTTGTTCAAGGGTATAGAGTGTAAGGTATTTAAGTTTCACAGGCAAGAAATAGGGTCAAAAGTGAATTAGGTATCTAATTTTGTGCCAAAGTGGAGAGGGAAGAGTGGAGGGAGGGGAGGGAAGGGGAGGGAGGGAGGGAGGGCTTCACAGGTCATGTCAAAGAGTCATTCAATGGTCTAATGGCATCATTATATGGAATCAGATACTTAAGAAAATAAGAAAAGAATCATATTTTTCTTTCATTACACAAATACGAGTATATGAAAGTTTCAAGGTACACAAAAAGAAGAAAGGTAAAGCAAATCATCAAGAATAATATATATACAAAAAAGAAAAAAACAATAGTACAAAACAAGAGAATTATTAAATATATGCGGTAACAAGAAAGTCGTCACATAATTTTTAGCACTCGTTAGCATCATCCTCACTGCATACGTGTTAATATTTCATGTAACAGTATAAGTTTCAGCTATTTACATCAGCAGCGGTTACGTGTGTGTGTGTGTGTGTGTGTGTGTGTGTGTGTGTGTGATAATGTTTCGTTCGTGCCATGTTGTTTGTCATTATGATGATGTCAGATCACGCGCACACACGCGCGCACACACACACACACACACACACACACACACACACACACACACACACACAGTAGAAAAGAAAGAACTTAAAAGGCTGAGAGAAAAACAAGAAAGTAAACGAAAACGAAGATAGAGAGAGAGAGAGAGAGAGAGAGAGAGAGAGAGAGAGAGAGAGAGAGAGAGAGAGAGAGAGAGAGAGAGAGAGAGAGAGAGAGAGAGTCACACAGGTATAGTCACAAGGCGTCATGAATCTTAGAGGTCAGGTGAGGCGATGAGTTGAGTCACCTTCACTACCTTGTCCTTGTCACGTGGGTTGTCAGCCTCCTGGGAATGAAGATTAGAGGTGGCATGCAGTTTGTGTGTGTGTGTGTGTGTGTGTGTAGAGGTGGCATGCAGTGTGTGTGTGTGTGTGTGTGTGTGTGTGTGTTGTAGGACTGTGATTAGGACATGCAAATGGTAGTGCAAGAAACGGAGGTAAAAAAAAAGCGAGTGTGCGGGCAGACAAGCACACACACACACACACACACACACACACACACACACACACACACACACACACACACACACACACACACACACACACACACACACACACACACACACACACACACATGCCAACCATAACAAAGCCACATAGCCAAGCCAACAGAAGCCCAGTGCAAGCAAACGTGTTAAGGCGACCAGCGTGATGTGGCCCGACCAGCGGCAGTCCCTTCCTGAGAACCTTTGACGGCCGCGGAAGACAGAGACTGAAGCGCTGACTTACCTGAGTTAGTAGAGGGTACAGTTGCCTAAAGTACTGATGTCATATTGGTAATGCATAGGGAAGAAAATATGTATCAGAGAATGACCTGTTTTTAACACGTGCCCAGTTCTTGATCTTAGCGAATCTTACATTTTTTTTTTATCTTTTTATTTAAGGGACACTGGCCAGGGGCAACAAAAAATTCGGAAAAGACCCAATAGAGTGCCAGTCCCAAAACAGAGGTAAAAAAAAAAAAAAAATAGATAAAAAAAAATGTAAGATAATATTAGTAATCAGTTCACGTGGTCAATAAAAAAAAATATCCTAACTCCATGACATCAGTACTAAGAACAACTCAACTTACGCACATCCTTCAAGACACATAGACACAGACTGTACTGGAAACATTAAAACCTCACTCTCTCTCTCTCCACCACACCTGTCCTCACCTGGCACGATAGCGCGGGCCACATCGAACACATTGAGGGCCCGACCATGATCCACGCTTCTGAAGGCCTCGTCCAGCCTCCTCGGGTCCCTCATGCCCTCATCCAATGCTCGGTAGATGCGCGTATAGTTATTGTAGTCACTGCGAGACAAGTCCAGGAAGCGGGAGTTGACTCTGCGTGAGGAAGCCGCCGTGCAGTTTGCCAGGAGGAGGAGTAATAGGATGGAGTAGAGTGTGGGTCTTCTGTGTGAGGGGCGTGGCGCTAACGTGTCTCCGGGATCCATGGCGTAGGGCGGCGTGTAGGGCGACCGGACACTCACACCTGCAGGAGTAATACATGCGAGTTTGTGAAGGCAGTAAAAGGTTTGAAGAGATATAAAGGATTGTAAAGGATCATCTACCACCTGTCTTCTGTATCTCATGCTTTTTATCGTTATCTTTCTACTGTGCTTTATATTTTATTTAATTATTCTTCCTTCTCTTTTGACACCTGACCCATCTGTCTGTTTTCAAGTTCATCTGTTCGTTCGTTCATACAGCAGCAGTTCTTTCGGTTCATACGTAGTCATTTGGTGTAACTACAACTAAAATATGATAGGAAATTTAAGTATAATAGGAAATTTAAGTATAATATGAAAGAAGAGTTAAGATATACTGTACTGTTACTGATATTTGTGGAGTGTGTATGAATGCTTGAGAGAGAGAGAGAGAGAGAGAGAGAGAGAGAGAGAGAGAGAGGAGAGAGAGAGAGAGAGAGAGAGAGAGAGAGAGAGAGAGAGTGGGTTAAGTGCATCCTCCTTTCACTTCACCTTTACTAAAAAAAAAAAAAGGAAAAGAAAATTGTAATAGTGAAATAAATATAGCTTGTCTAACGCACACGTAATCAGACAAAAATTACATCCTTTCCACATTACAATGATAAAACTATAGAAAAAAAAAAAAAACGGGGTATCATCTCGTTCACCTCAATAAGTGCACACAAAAACATAACTAACAGTAAACACAAATTACCACTATGCTCTATGCTCCCGGACACTTTGACACATACACACACACACACACACACACTATAGTAATGACAGCAGTAACCACAGGCATTACAGGTACACACACACACACACACACACACACACACACACACACACACACACACACACACACACACACA
>NC_087182.1:15059880-15067380 GCF_035594125.1 Scylla paramamosain
CATTTTTTAAACTCTTAAGCAACTCTAACTACTGTACCCCAAGCTGTAACTTTCCCCGTCTCACCTTCCCCTCCATAACTTAACCGCACTAACTTCTGGAAATCGAGCTTTTTGCGTACATCACCATAGAAAACTTGGGCCAATTCGATTTTTATGAGTGACTTGTGCAAATGTGGTCATCAAGTCTCGTTAGGAAGACTTCGTAACTTGTTGACTCAATATTCAGAGAGAGAGAGAGAGAGAGAGAGAGAGAGAGAGAGAGAGAGAGAGAGAGACAGAGACAGAGAGAGAGAGAGAGAGAGAGAGAGAGAGAGAGAGAGAGAGAGAGAGAGAGAGAGAGAGAGAGAGAGAGTTTTCTTTACATTAGCACCTCATTCCTACTCCCTTATCTCTCCCAACACGTTACAACCCACTCCTTCCCTTCCTCCTCCTTCCTTCCCTAACTTTCCCTTCCATTACCCTTCGTAATAAGACTCATGTGAGGATCCGCGTTCGTGCTAACCTGGCGAAGGGCGTGATGAGGCTGTTTTTCACCTGTCTTGCAAAGGTTCACGTCATTAAAAAGTATTCTGCATCTTGTGTTGAGGATTTTTATCAGATTTCAGATGAAGTTGTTGGTGTTTTCAAGAGTGTTTCAGAGTGTTGGGGTTTTCAAGAGTGTTTTTGTGACCGTAGTGATATTTTAACATTTTCTACGAGCAATACGAAAAGACAAGTCCATGAGAAATCTATTAATTATTGATGTGGGCTTAGTGGAGAGTTTATAAGAGGCCAATATTTCTACTACTAAGTGAGGCATCGTTTTCTCAGATATCTCCCAAACAAACAGTGGATAGTGACATCACAGCTACGCCATTGTTCATCCGCTGTAATCTGTACGTGCCATATACAGACTTCGCTATAACAGTAAAAAAATTAAACGCCTTCAAACACGATTACCAATGCCCTGTAGCGCCAGTAACTACGGTAGGGTGCGAAAGAAGCTGTGTCAAAATACCGTACTGATCTAAATTTGAGAAGAACAATGCCTTACCTCAGAAGCGCTTAATAGTTCCGTGACATCCGTACGCCTGTATCTGTCTGTCTTAACGCTTTCCCGCTAATGAGGCGCTGTTAGTGGAGGAAGCAGGAAGTCTTCAACGTGGAATACTTGATAACTGACTCGAAAATAAATCGCGGCCTGCCAAGAATTAACGAAAAAAAAAAAGAAAGAAAAAAGGACAACTATATTTCAAGAGTTAACGAGCGTCTGGTTGAGTGATTAACGATTTCTACAATAACCGGCTTGAAAATAACATACGATTTTATAACTATACGATTTCTGTTAAGTCAAAGTTAAGTTAAGTTTATTATCACCATTATTGTTATTTACTTGTTATTTTTTACAAGTACTTGTGTATCCTGGTTAGAAGATAACTTTTTTCCATGACTGTGTTTTTGTAGACTCGGTTACTGTAATCCACATTCAAGTTCGTTTACGCAAGATTAAGAAAGGTTAGGCCAATCAGAAGGTCATTTAGGCTCAGAAGATGGAGTCCGTTGGAATTAAGGGACAAAACTAGGTGTGTGATTATCCTTAAGGAGACCATAACCTTGAAATGCCGTGAATGGATGAAATGAGTCAATTTTACTTCGCTAATCGAGTTTCTCAGGAGGTTTCTCTTTACCTGAAATGATGGTGAAAGAAGAAGAAGGAGAAGGAGGAGGGAGAAAAAGGAGGAGGAGGAGGAGGAGGAGGAAAAGAAAAAAAGAAAGAAAAGGAAAAAAAATGACCCTGATGCTAATTAGAAGGGAAAAAAAAGGAGGAAAGGGGAAAAATAATAGGACGAGAAGTTGGAGGAGAAAGAGAAGGAGAAAGAGTCGGAGAAATAGTAGGAGGAGCAGTAAAAATAAAGGCAGGAAAACCAGATAAGAACGAAAAAGTGTACCGGGCAAACAGTAACACATCACAACAGGAGAGGAAGGGCGTGCCGCATTCCGATCCACAGTTAGGCGACCCACTGGCCAGGTGAAATATTTATGTTAAGGGGTGAGAGATTCATTCATCGGCTTAATTGAGGTGTTTGCTATTTATACGTACGTGGCGGTGTAGATTAACGATAGTGACGGGAGGAAGAGGAAGAGGAGGAGGAGGAGGAGGAGGAGGAGGAGGAGTGTAACATTGTCTCCGTTATGTGTGTTAGATCTGAAATGCACAGTAAATTTCTCTCTCTCTCTCTCTGTCTCTCTCTCTCTCTGTCTCTGGCGCACCCCACCTTCCTTCTCGCCTTTGCAGTTCAACAGGTAAAAAATAAACAAAGCGAATTGTTAGACAAACTGAATGGAGACTAAAAACTTTACCGTCTGTGTTGCTAAGAAGTCAGGCGAAGAGAAAGAAAACGAAGACTGAGAGGTGAAATTTTACTTACAAGGGAGACAAGTGATGTAAAAGACAATATATACATTCGGAACACTAGAGTTAGATAGAGATGAAGGGAAAGAACAGAGTATGAATGGTTTAGGAGAAAATATTGGGAAGGGACTGAGAGGGGAAGAAGGAATGAAACAATTGTGGAGGGATGAAAGAAGAGAATTAATGAAGGGTGTAGAAGGAGATAGATAAAGAAAAAGGGTTAAATAAAAGCGAAGGGTGAAAGAAGATAAAATGTAATGAGTTATGGAGGAAAATATGGAGAGAGGAGATAACTAAGAGAAAAGTGTTAATTAGAGGTTAAGGAATGAGAGAGAGAGAGAGAGAGAGAGAGAGAGAGAGAGAGAGAGAGAGAGAGAGAGAGAGAGGAGAGAGAGAGAGAGAGAGAGAGAGAGAATAGCAGAAAACCAGTTAGGAAAAATAATATACATACTAGAAAATTTTGGGTATACATTATAATGATAAAGAAAAATGGAGAGAGGCAGACAAAAATGGAAAACAAAATTAAAGAAAAAAGAAAACAGCAAATGATATGGAAAAAGGGTCTGAATTGGTAGTGTGTGTAGAGGAAAGATGTGAATAGACAGAGAAGGATAGAGAAAAATAAAATACGAGAGCCTGATAAAGAAGAAGGAACGAGAGACAGAGGGAGAGAATACAGCAAGGAAGTAAGAAAGATATGAAGAAACGAAGAAATGAAGGAAGAAAGAAAACATCAGAGAAACAGGAAAAGTTGGTAGTATTTTAGAGAGAGAGAGAGAGAGAGAGAGAGAGAGAGAGAGAGAGAGAGAGAGAGAGAGAGAGAGAGAGAGAGAGAGAGAGAGAGAGAGAGATACTTTGTAGTTCGCTTCTATTTTTTTTTTTTATGTTATTCTCTCCCACATCAAACCGTGACTTATTTTTATGGTTTCCTTTTCCATCTCCCGTTTTTTTCGTTCGTGACATCGAACACAATAGTTACAGTCACCGTTACGTTATTGCCAGCCACGGGTTTCGAAACCTTGCAACAGAGAAAGAGAGAGAGAGAGAGAGAGAGAGAGAGAGAGAGAGAGAGAGAGAGAGAGAGAGAGAGAGAGAGAGAGAGAGGATACGTGTACTACTTCTGGTACTGCGGTTACTACTACTACTACTACTACTACTACTACTACTACTACTACTACTACTACTACTACTTTGTTGTTGTTGTTGTTGTCCTAGTTCCTTATTTGCCTACTTAAAAGTAAATAACATAAGCAAGAAGAAACTAGAAGGCTGAGGACGAAGAGAGGAGGAGGAGGAGGAGGAGGAGGAAGCAGAAGGGAAATAATCGAGCAAAGAATGAAAGAAGAGTTATCTATAACAAAACTGAGGAAGAGGAAGAACACTGAGAAGATGAATAAAGAGATGATGAAGGACTGATAAATGAGTGGTAATAGTAGGAGAGAAAGATAAACAAATAAATCAAATGATAAAATAGAATAACATCGAACGAAGACAACAACAACAACAACAACAACAACAACAACAACAACAACAACAACAACATATAACACCACACTAGGTACAAGAATGGTGTTAGAAAGTGTCTCCTGCTGTCTGATTCTTGCCACGCCTCGCTCCACCTCTGGGTCACGTGTCTGTAGAAATAACGTGGTGGTGGTGGTGGTGGTGGTGGTGGTTGGATGGTTAGGATAAGTAGATTGTGAGATGTGTTGTTATATTGTAGGTAGTAGTAGTAGTAGTAGTAGTAGTAGTAGTAGTAGTAGTTGTAGTTGGAGGAGGAGGAGAAGGAGGAGGAGGACAAGATGTAATAATAGTAGTAGTAGTTTAGTATTGCAAATATAACTTAGTAGTTATGTACTGCGTAAAAATCAGTTTTGCTTTACAGCATCTACTTAAAGTACAACTATCGTTACTACTACTACTACTACTACTACTACTACTACTACTACTACCACTACTACTACTACTACTACTACTACTACAACCACTTACAATATAATAGGACATTCTACCTTTTACCTACTACTACTACTACTACTACTACTACTACTACTACTACTACTACTACTACTACTACCACCTGTACTCACACCTGTTTTCACGTGAAGGTTAATTAGCGTATGGCAGGTTCACGAGTAAGTTTTTCTCTTGCACACTTACTCATGTCCGTGACCAATCAACGAGCGAGTGTCGTGTGAATCTGACGGTGCACAATCTCTCTCTCTCTCTCTCTCTCTCTCTCTCTCTCTCTCTCTCTCTCTCTTCCGGAACGTGAAGCTTAATAAAAAGTTCCAACAGAAGTGAGGGATGGAGGGAGAGAGGGAGGGATGGGGAGAGGAAGGGGTAGAGGTAGGAGGTGGAGGGAAAGTGGAAGAAAGGTGTAAGGTGTGATGTGGATGTACATCTTCTCACTTTTTTTTTTGTCTCTTCTATGTAAGGTGGATTTAAATTAGTGATTTTTCATATAAATTTAGACACACTCACTAAAATAAGAAAAATAATTAAAGATAAAGAATACAATAAAAATAAAAGTAAGATATAATTAAATAAATAAAAAAATATATAAATGAAAAAAAAAATAGCTGAACAGGCAAGGTATAGACAGTAACTTAATTAGAGTAAATAGATGGAAATAACTAAAAATTCGATAAAATGAAGTAAAACGATAAAAAAAAAGAAACGAATACTGTACACACTTAAAGACACACAGAATAGCCGTTATAAGTGAGTGTGTAGCGTTATAAAAATAAGACCACTAAGGTATTTACTTAGTAATTCATAAGACATATACTGCACGTCATGAAGGATTAACTTATATCACCTTCCAAATAAATATATATAATGACGATAATAACTCGTATTTTAATCCTTTCACTGCGATACGAGACAATTAACGAAACTGGAATTAATGCATGAAGTCTTTATAAGCATCAACAAGGAAGGAGAGGATTAAACGAATATATTTTGCAATTTCTATGCAGTTTAAAGATTGGAGATGGGTGTAGAATAAGTAAAGATGTCTCAGAGTGATAAGTAATTAAGGAAAGATGTACCAATTAGTACTCAAAGGGTTAATACACCAAGGAGAAGTAAAGCAATGAAAGAAAGACAGCAATACCTACATTTTAAGACGTACATAAAAGAGCTGCTAGTGAGTGTGCAGTTACTAAAATACGACTTTTATTAGGTTACGTTTAGTGTAGGTTGGGTTCAAGTGACGTCAGGCCAGGTCAGGCAAAATGAGGTTAGGTTACGTTAAGTTAGATCAGGTTAGGTTAGCCCAGGTTGGGTTGAGGTGAAGTCAGGCCACAAAGTGAGGTTAAGTTACATTAGGTTACATCAGGTTAAGTTAGGTTAGGTTAAGGTTAGGTTAAGTTATGTTAGATTAGGTTAGGTTAAGGTGATGTACAGTGAGGTGATGTCATCTCTCTAATAAATATAAAGACGAGAATCTGGCTTTTCATTTAATACACCAAGCAGAAACCATAGAATTTCACCTTTGGATTCCTAAGGACGTGCTAGTTAATGACGTGCAGGTGTTGAAAGGACGCGGGGATGTGCAGGTGTGTGAGAGCCTTCCTTTATGCTTATCGTCTTACCTGCATATATTTAAGTTTTTTCATAATTTTCCCAGTGCGAAGTAAATGAGAATATGTGAAAAGAACAGATGCCAGAAAAACTGAGGAACCCGGTAATGACTGGTTTGCGTCTTATGTTCCCGTGTGTGTGTGTGTTTGTGTGTGTGTGTGAGGGTGTGTGTTGTATTGTTCGCGTGCAGTTCATTAGCGCAGCGTAAATTGTGTGGTTGTGGTCTAATAAGGCAGTGTATCTGGAAATAGAAGTATTGATTCTAATGATAGTGGTGATGAGCGTGGTGGTGGTGGTGGTGATGAAAGTGATAAAAATAATTATGGCAGTAATAATAATAATAATAATAATAATAATAATAATAATAATAATGATAATTACTTCAACTACTACTACTACTACTACTACTACTACTACTACTACTACTACTACTACTACTACTACTACTACTACTAATAATAATAATAATAATAATAATAAATAATAATGAGAACAACAACAACAACAACAACAACAACAACATGTGGATTCGTATACCTTTTATCTTTTCTTCTTTCCCTCCATTACCAAAAGTAGCATCCGAATTGCAAACATATTTTCTTTCTTTTAGTGTTTTCTCCTTCTAATTTTCAGTTTCGTCATTTTATAATTATTGTGAAGTTTAAATTTCGGAAAAGAACGTTATATAAGACATGTAAGAGAAAGAAGAAGAGGAAGGAGAGAGAGAGAGGAAGAGGAACTGGAAAAAAAAATGATAATGAAAATGATGATAATGGAGGAGAAGGAGAAGGAGAATAAAGAACAGGAAAGAGAAGACGAGAAGGATTGTCACGAATAAAAACAAGGATGAGCAAGGAAAGGAAAAGTAGGGCAAAACTCGGAGGAGGAGGAGGAGGAGGAGGAGGAGGAGGAGGGTGAGAGAAGACTAACAATAAGCTGTGGTCAGTAAGCTTCTGGACTTTCCGACTTTCCCTTCTCCATCTCGCTTTCGTCCTTGTTGATGGTGGTGGTGATGGTGGTGGTGGTGGTGGTGGTGATGATGGTGGTGATTTCCTTTTTCCTTTCTTTTTCTTTCCTACCTTCTTTCCCTTTCCTCTCTGCCAGTTTTATTTCACATTTCCAGTTTCTCCTTTCTCTTTTCATGTTTTGGTTTCTCCTTTTTTTTGTTTTCTTTTTGTCTCCTTTCGAGTTCCTTCCCTGTTTTCTCTTTTCTTTTTATTTATTTTTTATTTCTTATCCCAGTTTCATTTTCTCGTTTTTTTTTCTCCTCTATTTTCTTCTTTTCCATCTTTGTTTCTCAGTTTCTTTCATTTCGGTTTTTCTCAGTTTTAATTTCTATCTCCTTTCTCATATCTTCTTTTTTTTATCTTTTCATCCTGCTTTGTTTTTATTTTTTTTTTCGTTCTCATTCCTGCTTCTTTCATCATTGTTTTGGTTTCTTTGTATGCGTTTCTCTTTTTTCCTCTTCCTGTTTTATCCCTTTTTATTCCCTTCATTTATTGTATTGTCATTTTTTTTCA
>NC_087182.1:15074880-15114880 GCF_035594125.1 Scylla paramamosain
GTGTGTGTGTGTGTGTGTGTGTGTGTGTGTGTGTGTGTGTGTTATTCCATCTTCACTCTCCTTCTTCGCTTCCTTCACCTCGAGTATAATGCACAAGTGGAGTAACACACACACACACACACACACACACACACACACACACACACACACACACACGCGCGCGCGCGCGAGGAAAAGAAAGAGCTTCAAAGGCAGACAAAAGAAAAAAAAAAAGAAACGAAAACGAAGTTGAGAGAGAGAGAGAGAGAGAGAGAGAGAGAGAGAGAGAGAGAGAGAGAGAGAGAGAGAGAGAGAGAGAGAGAGAATGAGAGAATGAGAGAAAAGAGTGAAAGCCATTAATCAAGGTGCAAGAGCGTAATGACAAGTGTGTGCGTGCATGCGTGCACGTGTGTGTGCGTGTGTGTATGTGTGTGTGTGTGTGTGTGTGTGTGTGTGTGTGTGTGTGTGTGTTTGTGTGTGTGTGTCCAGGGAAAGCTGCTGAATTGTAACAAGCCTAACTATAACACACCTGTTGGCTAAGGTAATTCACTTAACCCATATGTCCCTCACACACACACACACACACACATACACACACAAACACACACACACAGAGTCCTGCCGTCAGTAAACAAAGACTCACTTGTCGCAGTTATCTGATTGGAAGAGAAAGTTATTAGTGATAATGCTTTCCTCTTATCACCTTAAGGAAAAAATAGAAGTTCTCTCTCTCTCTCTCTCTCTCTCTCTCTCTCTCTCTCTCTCTCTCTCTCTCTCTCTCTCTCTCTCTCTCTCCTCTCTCTCTCTCTCTCATATTTTTGGATACTTTTGGGTAAACATCTTTATTTATTTGTATAATTTAATTCAAAACATTATCAACTTCATCAACATCATCATCATCATCATCATCATCATCATCATCACCATCACTTTTATCCATTTTATAATGTTGTTGTTGTTGTTGTTGTTGTTGTTGTTGTTGTTGTTGTTGTTGTTGTTGTTTTCTTCTTCTTCTTCTTCTTCTTCTTCTTCTCCTCCTTCTTCTCCATGTTCTTGTTCTTGTTCTTCTTGTTCTTGTTCTTCTTCAAAACAAAAGAGTTCTCAATAAAGTAACTACTTTTTTTTTTACCATATATTTTCCCATTTTCTTCTTACTCTCTACTAATCACTTTCACTGTTTCTCGTATTCTTATCATCATCCTTTCTTTTCTTTACTTTCTCCTCTTTCTCTTTTTAGTATCTCTGTATTCTGTCATCACTTCACTCCTGCTCCTCTTCTTCTTTCTCCTCCTCCTCCTCCTTCTCCACCACCTGCTTCTCGTCCTCCTCCTGCTCCTTTTCCTCCTCTTGCTCCTCCTTCTCCTCCTCCTGCTTCTTGTCCTCCTTCTCCAAATCCTCCTCCTCCTCTTCCTCCAAATCCTCCTCCTCCTCCTCCTCCTCCTTCTTCTCCTGCTAATCATTCTCCTTCTCCTGCTCCTCCTCCTCTTCCTCCTCAAGCCAAGTAAACAATGTACCGAAGTCGTAAAAATTGCAAACAAATTAGTCGGTTTCATTGGAAGATCTTTTACTTTTAAATCCGAGAAAATAATATTAACATTATATAACTCGCTCGTGCGTCCACATCTCGAATACAATGTTCAGTTTTGGTCACCGTACTACAAAAAAGATATCGAGAAATTAGAAAAAATACAACGGAGAATGACAAAAATTTTCCCAGGGTTGCGAAACAAATCCTATGAGGAACGCCTTAAGGAACTGAATTTATTTTCTCTTGAGAAGCGTAGAGTAAGAGGGGACCTTATTACGCTTTTTTAAAATTTTTTAACGGATTTACAAATATGAATATTGAAAAATACCTATCAGTCGATCGATCAAATGTCACTAAAAACAATGGTTTTAAAAATGTAGGTAAACATTTCAAAACAAATGAAGCCAAACATATTTTCTTTAATCGCGTTGTAAATATATGGAACCGTCTACCATCAAATGTCGTTGACTCAGGTACTATCGAAACATTCAAAGTTCGGCTAGACAAATGCTTCGAATCTAATCCCCGGTTGTCACTGTTCATAACCGAATAATTCGAATAACTCTCCGAATAATTTTACTGATCTCCTGGGCCTCTGATCGTACTCAAAATTGCCCGTTAGCTTAAGTACACTCACCCTCCATACATGACACAGATAGCTCGGAGTGAACGGTCACTACTTTTGCTCTCGATCTGTGAAGGGCTGTGGATAGTCAAGAGCCCTGACAGTTGGTGACCATCATCGGGATTTAAGGTACCAGGGGTCACCGCTGCAGGAGATAACTATGCAGTGCGCGGCGTCCTGTAAAGGGAAGTGCACTTTTACAGTGGTTGTACGGGAGCTAGGGCCTGATTGACTGCTGCCTTTCTTGAAAGCGCCAGGCAAGGCTGTCGCACCATCTCTGACTCCACACTGTGTCTACATACACACCACACAACACTGCCTACACGCACAGATAGCCCAGAGCTAACGGTCAC
The DNA here is from genome assembly GCF_035594125.1 of Scylla paramamosain. Lineage (NCBI taxonomy): Eukaryota > Metazoa > Arthropoda > Malacostraca > Decapoda > Portunidae > Scylla > Scylla paramamosain. Next base: position 15,077,366 of record NC_087182.1, read on the forward strand.
CACTACTACTCTCGACCTGTGACGGGCTGTGTTTGGAGAGGGCCTTGTCAAGTATTGATCACCATCGGGAACTAAAGTACCAGGGATCAATGTTGCAAGGGGAAACCAGCGTACGGCGTCCCTACAGGGAAAGTATGCTATCTCAGGGGATTGAACGGAGCTGGGGCCTGATTAACTGCTGCCTCCCTAGAAAGCGCCAGGCAAGGCTGCCGCACCACCCATTCGACATACACACTGTGCATCCACGTACACAAAGCACACACCACATTATATTTACCAAGCTTTAACACCTCCCCCCACAAACACTAGTAGTCAGACGTAGATTACATTTTTCCTTTTCACTCTCTACTAAAATTCCATGTGTTTTTTCAATATCACATGGTTTCGCCTTTTTTCCTGCCAGCCTCGGCTGGAGGGAGGGGTGGGTGGGGAGGAGCCTTCTGCTTTGCTGTCCTGTCTCTATCACTGGTAGTTAGTAAATAGTCTCAACAAACAGCCTAGTAAGGATCTCAGGGTCTGTTGCTGTTTGTCTTCCTTTGTATTCCTTTGTATTCCTTCTCCTCCTCCTGCTTCTTGTTCTCCTTCTCCAAATCCTCCTCCTTCTCTTCCTCCAAATCTTCCTCCTTTTCCTCCTCCTCCTCCTTCTGCTAATCGTCCTCCTCCTCCTCCTCCTCCTCCTCCTCCTCCTCCTCCTCCTCTTCTTACTCTAGCTTCTTTGTCCTGTCGCATCACTAGGTCACCTTTCTCTCTCTCTCTCTCTCTCTCTCTCCTCTCTCTCTCTCTCTCCTCTCTCCTCTCTCTCTCTCCCCCAGGAACTTCCCCTTTCACTTGATTATTTAAAGACGAAAAAAGAGAAAAAAAGGAATAATTGAATATCGGTCTCGTCTTCACATCCTGGTTGGGTCATTCATTATGTTTTTACACAGAGAGAGAGAGAGAGAGAGAGAGAGAGAGAGAGAGAGAGAGAGAGAGAGAGAGAGAGAGAGAGAGAGAGAGAGAGAGAGAGAGAGAGAGAGAGAGAGAGAGAGAGAGAAGATAAGACCACTGAATGGAAGCTTTTAGAGACGAGCAAGTAAAGATTAAAGTTATGAAGGAAGTTGGAGATGGAAGGGAGGGAAAGGTAGTGGTGGTGGTGGTGGTGGTGATGGTGGTGGTGATGGTGGTGGTTGTGGTGAAGGAGGGAGGGAGAAGAGAATAGTAGGAAAGGAATGGAGGGTGAAAACAAGTTGTGAAGTAAGGAGAAAGGTACACACACACACACACACACACACACACACACACACACACACACACATACACATACACACGCACACAGAGAGAGAGAGAGAGAGAGAGAGAGAGAGAGAGAGAGAGAGAGAGAGAGAGAGAGAGAGAGAGAGAGAGAGAGAGAGAGAGAGAGATGACGTACCGTTATGAATCCACACACGAAAAGAAAGTAAGAAAAAGGGGAAAAAAATAAAAGAAAATAAGTAAAACCCGAAGGAACAGAAAGGGAATAAGAAATAAGGAAAAAAATAAACATTGAAAGAAAAGAAAATGGGAAGGAAAAGAAATACGTAAAAGAAAACAGAAAGAGAGAGGAGAGAGAGAGAGAGAGAGAGAGAGAGAGAGAGGGAGAGAGAGAGAGAGAGAGGGAGAGAGGAAGTAAATGTGTATTCTGGTAAATGGATAGACTGAGGGAGTTTCTTAGTATTGGTGGTGGTGGTGGTGGTGGTGGTGATGGTGATGGTGGTGGTGGTGGTGGTGGTGGTGTACCCGGATATACAGCGTGAATGGTGAGGGAAAAGGCGAGGAAAGGAACAGAGAGTGAAATAATGTTATGATATTGTTTCTATTCCTCCTCCTCCTCCTCCTCCTCTTCCTCTTCCTCCTCCTTATGATCTTCCTCCAGTTCTCCACTCTCATTCTTATTCTCCCCCATTCCCGCTTTGTTTCTCTAACCACATTGCATTAATACCTCTCTTCTTCATTCTCCTCTCTTTTCGCCTCGTCCTCCTTCTATTCCTTCTCTTCTTACTCGTACTTTTTCCTCTCCTCGCTGATTCTTATTTCTGTTGTGTTACTAGTTCTTATTCTTGCTCTTGTTTTGTTTATTTGTTTGTTTGTTTTTGTTTGTTTTTGTTGTTGTTCTCTTCCTCTTCCTCCTCCTCCTCCTCCTCCTTAGTTCACAAACAGCTAAGTAATGATCGGAGTGTTTTTGTTTGTTGCTGTTTGGTTATCCTATGTCCTCCTCCTCCTCCTCCTCCTCCTCCTCCTCGTGACTCACTTTCATCCTTCATGTTCTCTGGTGATATATTTCACTAACGACTAACAAACTTAAAATTCCTCTAAATAATTCTGAGTGTGGCAGCTTGAAGCAACACTAACAGACTGTTGTATTTGCTCTTGTCTAATTCTCATCCACCTCTTCCTTTATCTCCCCTTCTTCCCTCTCCCTAAGCCGTTTCGTTTTATCTCCCCGCTCGTATTGTGTTATAATTCGCTCTCTCCTCTCTCTTCCTCCTCTTCCTTCCACCTCTTCATCTTTATCTACCCTTGTTCCCAGTTCCTAAATCTTTTCGTCTTATCTCCTATCTTCTCACTGTATTTTAATGTTCCTCTCCATTTATGTTTCCATTTCCTCTTCCTCTTGCTCTTCTTCCTCCTCCTCCTCCTCTTTTTTTTTATTTTTCCTTTCTTCCTCTTCCGTGTAAGGTTTCTCTTGTTATCTCCTTCCCTTGATGTATTATAATGTTTCCCTTCCTCTTCATTTCACTTTCCTCTACCATCTCAATGTTATTCCTCTTTTTCCATTAGCCTTTTCCTCTTGTAATCTCCCCTCTCTTATCTTAACCCCTTATTTGAGATAATGGTTTTCATGATGTTTTCGCTTCTCTCTCTATTCATCCCTTCCACCTCCTTTATTATCTCCTTGTTGTATCTTTCATTCGTCCTCTCCCTTATCCACTTTTTTTTAAGATGGCAGTTGTTATTATTCCTTCTCTTCATCCATTTCCTCCACCTTCTCCTTTTATCTCTCCTTCCTTTATCTCTCATCTGTCCACTTCATTTACGGCGTTTGCTTCTGTTGTCTTGCTTAGCTCATCCACTTTTTTGTGAGCCTGAAGTCGCGCTGTCACGGCAGTTCGTGGTGTGTGGTGTAGGGGTGGCGGATGAATGAAGTTGTTACATAGAAAGTTGCCAGTTCCAAATGACACACACCTCGAGGCGGGCTGGCTGGTGGGCGGACCTACGAACGAACCAAGGAAGAAGCGGGACTCTCGTACGCCTGTAACAAATTGTCGTACTTAATTCCCCTCCTTCAAAAACTTTCCCGAGATGGCCGGGTGATTAGTGGAAATGCTGGGGCGTATGTTTTTTTTTATGTTCTTTCTTCTTTTTCAGTGTTTTCCCTTTTCTTTCCATGTTTATTTCCCTCTTACTTCCTCTCTCTCCTCGTGGTTGTTTTTTTAGGTCCTTTTTCTTGTGTAAGTTTTTTTTTTCCGGTTTCTCTCTTCTTGTCTCATGTCTTTGTTTCTTTCCTATACGTTTCTTGCCTGTGTTTTCTTGCTAATGCTTTCTCCACCTTCTTTTCCTTCCTTTCGTGCAGCTTCTTCCTCTCAGCATCCATTGTTAGCTGGAGAACTAAAACGTAGGTCTAGATCAGATAAATATTTTCCTACCACCACGGAGCAGCTCAATATTTCTAGCATACTTTCCTCCCCCTAACTCCCAGGATGCACCAGCGTCAGTAGGGGTGCCATTTGTATCTCTAATTTCGTTCTGTTGAAGTTGCAATTACATGTTTCCTGGAGAGCGCATGGTGCTGGTGGTGTTGCTGGTGTTGTCACCGTTTCCTGCCACAGTGTTTGCTACGAGTTTACTGTTAGTGGTAAGTAGACTAGCATACTCTCATTATTAACTCGTTATTCTACTCACTCGTGTTTAGGTGTAACTTGATTGGCTCTCTCTCTCTCACCCCTTCCTCTTTCTCTCTCTCTCTCTATTTCTCGTTATCACGCCCACGCGCCCACACCCAGACCCATTCCTCGCGCTGACACACTTGCTGGGCGGCACGGAGGGTGTGACGAGAGGAAACGCCCAGAAAGAAAAGGAGGGAGAGGAAGGGAGAGTGGCGATTAGGGAGGTATGGAAGGGTTTGGAAGGGAAGGGATGAGTGGGAATAGAAGGAAGGGGTGAGAGGGAAACAAGAGGAGGGAATGGCGTAGAAAGAAAGGGAGGAATGGAAGGAGAGAGAAGGAAGGATGAGAGGAGATAGAAATAAAAGGAATGCTGTAGAAAGGAAGGGATGAAAGAAGGAAAGGGAGTAAGGAGGAAGTGGATGGAAAGGAGGAAGAGATGAGAAGGAAGGAGGAATTATGAGTAGTGGAGGGAAAGGGAGGGGAGATAGGAAGGTAGAGTGGTGGAGGCAGGGTGGAGGAGGGAATGGGAGGGAAGGGAAGGGAGGGAGAGAGGAAGCCGTATCTGTCGCCAGTTGGTCTGCTTAGTATCTGCGAACTCTCTCTCTCTCTCTCTCTCTCTCTCTCTCTCCTCTCTTCTCTCTCTCTCTCTCTTTCTCTCTCTCTCTCTCTCTCCATGACTGGCGGGCTGCGAAAGTCACCGTTTGTCGAGGAGAATCATCTGGCTAGTGTAAACATTGGAGGGGGGAAACACGAGACTCGACTCCGCCAATCACCAAACACTCGCCTTGGGACGGAGCGTGGGGTAAGTTAGTTAGGTGTCGCGAGGGGGAGACACTGAAGCATTGTGTGGAGGTGAGACTTGAGTGTGTGTGGGTAAACGTGGATGAGTAAGGATGTTAAGATGAGTAAGATGATTTGTGTGGCTATATGGATGAGTAAGACGTGGATCAGTCAGGAAGTTAAGTGGGTAATGATAATTTATGTGGATGTGTATGAATGAACGAGGGTGAGTAAAGAATTTAAGATACGAAACGGTTATTTCTTTGGATGTGAAATATGGGTGTGGGAGTGGATGAGTGAGAAAGTAGCTTTAATTAAGGAGAATGAATGAATGAAAGAGAGTGAGTAAAATGTGTTGTGTGAATGAATGTAGTCTGTTTAGCAGTGAATGAATGGAGCTATTATGGCGGTGAAGGGCAATGGGTTGGACTGTGCTGATAAGTAACAGAACAGTCTTCGGTTGCCTCCTTATAATAGAGTCACAATAGATGCAGATAAGAGTACAAAGACTAGAGGCTCACGACACCGAGTATGAGGTGAATCTGCTCTCCAGACCTCAAATATGGGTATTTATATGAATTACATCTTATTCCTCCCTGTTCGTGACATTCTCGTTTAAGCACGTCTGTGAACCTGGTAATTGTACTTTGGCATGTAAGGGCGTTACAGTCCAAGGAAACTGCCTAAATGGATGCATGGCCGACACTTCAGACTGTTGACGTTATGTGAAATCTCAAAAAAAAAAAAAAAAATCAGATATCCTTTGTTTTGGCTGGCGCACACACGCATACAGACTAAGAACATAAAGAACAAGAAATAAGGGAAGCTGCAAGAAGCCATCAAGTCTACACGTGGCAGTCCCTGTATGAAACATAGCTTCCTATTTCCACCTATCATCATCATCCATAAATTTGTCTAATCATCCTTTAAGTCTCCCCAATGACCGCACTAACAACCTGATTACTGAGTCCGTTCCATTCATCTACCAATTTATTTGAAAACCAATTCTTTCCCTATCGTGATCTAACTGACACATCCACCTCTGCATGATCCCTGTTGCTACACCTCCCCTTCGACGTTCGACACACATTGGTCATTATAAAATCGAAACATAGCAGTGTCTAACAGCGGGTAAGGACAGTTGAGTGGCAGAATGAATCATCAGAAAGCTTAATGGTGAGTAAACAAGTTAACTGTTCATGCATAAGAGTTGTGAAGTGAATAAAGTAATCAGTTTTGATGAGTAAAGACAGGTGGATGACTGTTTTCTGAATGAAGGCAGGTGATTAGTAAACAACGTAACTGTTCGTGATGATGGGAGTGGTGGATGGTATTGACTTGCCACTAAAGTTTCTCCGAGTCACCAAGTAACATCACAAACACCAGTGCTTCACGCCTCCCTCATGTTTACTGTAGGGCGTGGAGTGGGCAGTGTCGGCGCCCTCCAGGGTATAACTGCGCCATGTAGCGGCTCCCATAACGGGTCCCCAGTGAGATCCGCCGCCCAGACGGAAGAGAGGAGGATATAATGTCTACAGCTACTCGTTCTTCTTTTGTGTTTCTTTGTATACTAATGTTGCAGCGTCAATTGGTAAATAGATAAATAAATGAGTAAATAAATGTATAGGTAAATAGGTAAGTGAATAAAGAAGTAAATAAATCATGTTATGTTGTTTTAATTGAAAAAAAAATGTGTATATTAAAACAAATATTTCTTTGCTCTACATTTTATTCAAGATTATCCCAGATTAAAGCAGATATTTTGTAATAATAGAGTGCTTAGGTGAACAGTGTGTGTGTGTGTGTGTGTGTGTGTGTGTGTGTGTGTGTGTGTGTGTGACTCACATTTCTTTTCAAGTACAAATAGGTACATCTTTTTACCTCATTTTTGTACAAAATTCTAATACTTTACTGTTTTCGTACGCAAGCCGCATAAATAAACATCCGTGTGTGTGTGTGTGTGTGTGTGTGTGTGTGTGTGTTGGTGGATGGGCGTGTGAGGAAGTGCGCGCTGTGTCTGCATCACTGCCTGGCTTGAGCGACCCGTTAGACTATTGAATCACTGGGAAGAGTCGTTTGTGGCGGGCGGAGTGGGCGGCGGGCGGCATGTCATTATAGTGGAACTTTTTGGGGCTCCAAGTCACACCCTCCACGTGACTCGCTCCACCTGACCGCCACCGCAGTCAAGGTAAAGAGGAACACGCAGAGTAAGTCGTAATATTGTGGTGAATTATAAGCGGAAAATAACAGTCTGAGGAGCATTAAGGGCGGGGAAGTGTAGGTGTCAGTCAGTCTTCCCTGTCACCCAGTCTTCAAGTTCACCACTCACCCATTGCTCGCCTACGTGTTCATTACAGATCTTCCTACCTGAGGCAATTTAGGGGAAAGGTGCATGTGCGTGGTGGTAGTTAAGCAAATTGAAGAAACCGTTCTCTGCCTTCACCTTGTCTTGTCTGATCTACGCCCTTTGTTTGTGTGTGCGTGATTTGCTATATGCGTTACTGTACACACACACACACACACACACACACACACACACACACACACACACACACACACACACACACACACACACGCACGCACACACTAAAAAACGGAAAAAGAAAACTTAGAATTATCATTGAACAATTTCCCTGCTAAATGTACCGCGGTATTGGAAAGAACACACCCAGCCACACACACGCACGCGCGCACACTCACCCACCCACCCATACCCACCCACCCACCCACATACACACGACTTGTATACTCGCAGGAATATCAAAATACCTCAGAAACTAAATTGGATATCTCATTTGGTTTCCCTCTTGCTGCTTCTTCAGAGAAATAACATTGCTAGCAGAGTTTTTATGGCCATTTCTCCCTTGGCCGTCTCCTTCATATAGAAAAAATGGTCAAGAGAGGGAGAGAGAGAGAGAGAGAGAGAGAGAGAGAGAGAGAGAGAGAGAGAGAGAGAGAGAGAGAGAGAGAGATGAGTGCTGAAAACACCTTAGATAAGAGGGCAGTAACACGCTAGCATGACTCCTATATAAGATTCGAGCCTTCCCACACCACCTCCCCAGCAGCTGATAACACTCTCATAGACAAACACATGTCATAACAGCCCATAGATAAGAGTGATAAAGGTGATAAGGAACTGGTATAGGCTGGTTTTAATGTGTATCTACCTGTTTGTCGATGTGTGTGTGTCTGCCTGTCTGTCTGTCTGTCTGTCTGTCTGTCTGTCTGTCTGTCTGTCTGTCTCTCTCTCTCTCTCTCTCTCTCTCTCTCTCTCTCTCTCTCTCTCTCTCTCTCTCTCTCTCTCTCAGTAAAAAGTGAATGAAATTACTCAATTCGAGACAGACAGACAGAGAGAGAGAGAGAGAGAGAGAGAGAGAGAGAGAGAGAGAGAGAGAGAGAGAGAGAGAGAGAGAGAGACTAACTCAATCCTCTCGTCCCTTGATGCCAACACCTGATACTTGACCTGCTGATGTGTCGCAACCACCGCCACCTGAGGTCACTGACTTGGGAACAAATGGGACACTGGTCCTGAGTATCGACTTGCACCGGATGATTGTTTGATATTTACGGAGATATAGAGTGATGGAATGCTGAGTGATGGGGATATTATCAGGTGTTCAGTGGCAGTTGTGGATTTAGTTATGAGTTAGGTGGTGAATTTTTTTTTATGGTCTGTGAGTCTTTGTGGGTGTTGTATTGTTATTGGTTTGGTTTTAGTGTTGGATAAGATCGCTGTTATTTTTGTTCATGATTTATTTATTTATTTATATATTTTTTTAAGGTGAAAGGAAGAAAAACTGTCTTCTCTTGTGTGTGTGTGTGTGTGTGTGTGTGTGTGTTTTCCTGCGTGTTTTTCTGTTACGGGTTTGATCTTAGTGTTGAATATGATTGCTAGCTTTTTCATTATTTTTTTTTCTTTTTACGGTGAAGGAAAACTTTTCTTCCTTGTTTTACCTTCCGCGAGATTGTGTGTTTTGGAGTTCCGTAACAAAAATTCAGGAAGGATGATTATGGACGATAACTGTTACTGCTGTTCCTGGTGCTGCTGGTACTACTACTACTACTACTACTACTACTACTACTACTACTACTACTACTACTACTACTACTATACTGATAATGTACTATTGCTCTACCACTAATGCTGTTACCTCGACCATACAAGAGACAACCACGACGACAACGACAACAACAAAACAACAACAAAACAACAACAACAACAACAACAGCTACTATTACTACTACTATTACTACTACTACCACCACCACCACCACACACAAACGCATACTCACAAGACATCAAAGCGCCATCACTGTCTTCACCGCGGGGATGAGGGAGACGAGGACCACTTCAGGGGCACCTCGAACGCAAACACGAGCACGCGAGCACCACACTACACTTCACTACAGCGCTTCCCAGGAGTGTAGGCTCAGTCACTCACGCATGGCACGCTAATCTAGGCAACGTTCACCCTTCTGCTTGCCATTTCAACACTTAACCTCGTCCTCGCATGGCTGAACGCTGTTGGGAGGTGATGTTACGTGAATTCTGCTTGTAATATCGTGATGTGTTTGCGAAATTGTCACTGTTATTTTTGCGTTGGTGTATTTTGTAAAGGAATATTTTGTGTTGTTTTTAGTTTTTTCAAAAGTTGGATATGTGGTTTATTTCATGGTTTTATTTATTTATTTATTTTTTTTTATATTAATGTTTTCCCTTGGCTTTTTGTTGTGGTAGATTTTAAAATGGGAATGATTTGTATACTTGTTTTTCGTCACTATGTGTGCTGATGAATGTTGCTTTTTTTTTTTTTATGTTTTCAGATTTCTCCTTTGTGTCGGTGGGGTATTGGATCTCATGACTTGTCAGTTTATTTCCTCACTTCACTTGTTTTGCATTTGTCACATTACAAAACAGTTCCCTTTATTTTATTTATTTATTTATTTTATTTTATTTTTTCGTTTGTGTGTGTGTGTGTGTGTTAATTAATTATCCACAGTTTTTCCATGCATTTTACTGATAGAGTTTAAAAATTCACATTTATTTCCTCCTTATTTTTATTCGTTATTTCGACCTTTTTTTAATGTTTTTTTCTATGTTTCCAAATAATCCTTTCTTATTTCCTGTTTGTCTTTTATTCTGTATTCACTGTTTCCACATAATTCAGTTTTTTTACATTTTGACCTAATTATCCATTTCCTCTTTGTCCTTCATTCACAATTTCATCAGCGTGCGTGGCGTTGAAACGTTAATACTCGCAGCATAGTTTTTCTTCATAAGCTTGCAACAACACTCACACATTGAGAGTCAGACAAGTTAAGTCTGTTTCAAGGACACTGACAGACTCCACCTCATTGCAACTCCAGGATATGAAAATGGCCGTAGCGAGACAGTTCCCTTTCACAAACAAGTGTTACAAGTTGGCTTTATTACCTCTCCTTTTTGTTATTTGTGTTAGAGGTTCGTATTGTTGAAGTTACAGATCAACAAGCACAGCAATTTTGTAGTGTCACTGAGGTCGTAACGCCAAAAAAAGTTTGCAACATCAATTTGTAACACCAGTTCTTAACACAAATTCGTAATATCAACAGGTCGTAACACAAAAAGTCAACATCTTAAGTCCAAAACTTCACAACACCAACACTTCTTATCACCAAAACAGAAAAAAATAAATAAATAAGAACTCTATACACTTAAACTCGTAACATCAAATCCACGTTAATCAATCATCACATCAAACGATCGCAGAACAAGTCCGCAATACACACCCGCAGCGCAACAAATCCACGGAGACGAGACTGGGGAGCCTTCACGGAGACACACCAGAGTCTCGGCCGGCACTGAAGGCGAAGGACGGAGAGAGAGAAAGAGAAGGAGAGAGGGAGAGAGACCGGACTGGAGCCTGAAACGAGAGTAAGAACACCTGCAATCCTCCCCTCAGGTGTTTGTTTTCTAATTACCACTCATAGTTTCCCTCCTGAAGTCATTATGTCTCTTTGGGATTAAGATAAATTTTCTGGGTTAATTTTGATGATGTAAGGGAAAAAAATATGTGAAGTTGGGTTAGTTTCAACTCAATTTTAAGTCAATTTTAAGATCCGTCAACCTTGAGAAGCAACAGTGGATCCCGTTGCAAGATCTGCTTCGACGAACGGAAAGAGGAGGAGGAGGAGGAGGAAGAGGGGGAGGAGGAGGAGGAGGAGGAGGAGGAGGAGGAGGAGGGTTAAGTAGGCGGATCCTCTTTTCTCTTTACCTTACATTTCCTTTTTGCTTCCTACTTTTTCGTCGTCCTCCGTTTTTCTTATTTCTCTTACTTTTCACCCTTTTCTCTTATTTATCGTCTTCTTCCTCTCCCCACCTCTTGTTATTATTGTTTCTTTGTGACTTTTCGTTCTTAATCCTCCTCCTCCTCCTCCTCCTCCTCCTCCTCCTCCTCCTCCTCCAACTCCTCCTCCTCCTCCTCCTCTGCCTCTTACTCACAAAGCCACAACTGTAACACAAATAACTCTTACCCATAATTACTTGTATCATCTATGAAGGAAGGCGATTTGAGAAGCAGGAAGGAAAGCAGGAAGAGAGAAGGAGAGGGAGCAGAGATAATAGTAAATAATTTTGACGAGAGAAAGAAAGGGAAATGTAAGAGAGGAAAGGAAGGGAATGAGGGATAGGAGGTAACCTACGGAAACAGGAAAGATTACAGGATGAGAAGATGGGAGAAAGGAAAAAAAAAATGTGAAAGTTGTGAGAAGTGATGAACTGTAAATAAAGACAGGAAGAATGGAAAAAAATGAGAGAAGGAGAAAGGAAGGAAGGAAGGAAGGAAGGAAGGGGAGTGAAAATCAGGATGTACTTAAGGAAACAGTAAAAGGAGAGGAAGAAATTTAAAAAAATGCATAAAAAAGTAGAAAAAATAGGAAAATACGTAATATGAAAGAAAAAAAGAAAAAAAAAGCAAAGACAAGGAAATGTTGAACAAAATGAAGGAAACAAGAAGACAGATTGTGACAAGTTGGCAAACAAACTGCCATTTAATGAAGCGGAAAGAAGACAAACTAACTCCGATTTTTTCTGAAGTTCCTCCGATTTTTCTGAAGCTTATCCGAATTTCCTGATGTAGTTTTCCGATACAAATGGAGCCCCTATTGTGTGTGTGTGTGTGTGTGTGTGTGTGTGTGTGTGTGTGTGTGTGTGTACGTTTATTACCATTGGCTGTTGGTGGAAATTGTATTTGGTTCTCTCTCTCTCTCTCTCTCTCTCTCTCTCTCTCTCTCTCTCTCTCTCTCTCTCTCTCTCGTTTTGCCTATTTTCCAGAGAGAGAGAGAGAGAGAGAGAGAGAGAGAGAGAGAGAGAGAGAGAGAGAGAGAGAGAGAGAGAGAGAGAGAGAGAGAGAGGGTAATTAGAGCACATATATATTAGTAATTATGTAATTAAAACTGTATCCACTGCAGACACTTAATTACACAGCTTACTTTGTGTTTTACTGCTCTGAAATGCACGTAATTGTACCAAACTGTGCTATAAACATGCTGATGAAGGAAGTAATAGATAGATAGATAGATAGATAGATAGATAGATAGATAGATAGAGAAATATATAAATAGATAAATGAGTAGTAAGTAGACATATCTATATTTATCTATCTGTCTATCTATCTATCTATCTTCCCGTCTGTCTACTACTTACCTAGCTATCTATCAGTCTATATCTATCTGTCTATCTGTCTATATATCTACTATCTAGATACGTAATTGAATAGATAGATAGATAGATGTAGAGATAGATAGATAGATAGATAGATAAATAGATAGGTGGATGGATAAGTAGGTCGATAGATAGATGGGTAGATAGATAGACGGACGGACGGACTGTCAAATGGGATGATAAATGATGAAATAACTAGACAAATGAAAGAAAAGACAAATAATTAGATGTGCTTGTAGATAAGTAAGTGAAGAATGAATGATTACACCAATAAGATAAATAAATAAATAAATAAATAAATAGATAGATAGATAGATAGAAAGCTGGAAAGTATGCAAGACTGATGACATATTTACACACACACACACACACACACACACACACACACACACACACACACACACACAAACACACACACAATTTTAATTTTCTGTGTCACGTTAAATCAAGTACATTGTGTATTGAAAGAGTAAGAGAGAGAGAGAGAGAGAGAGAGAGAGAGAGAGAGAGAGAGAGAGAGAGAGAGAGAGAGAGAGAGAGAGAAACTTATGGTGATAGGAAAACAATAAAAAAAGAGAAAGGAATTAAGGGAATAAAGGAAAAGGCTTTGGAGAGAGAGAGAGAGAGAGAGAGAGAGAGAGAGAGAGAGAGAGAGAGAGAGAGAGAGAGAGAGAGAGAGAGAGAGAGAGAGAGAGATTAAGGTAAACAGATAAATAGACAGATAAATAAAAAATGCAAATAGAGAAAAGAGAGAGTGATGTCGAGGAGGAGGAGGAGGAGGAGGAGGAGGAGGAGGAGGAGGAGGAGGAGGAGGAGGAGGAGGAGGATGAAGAGGAAGAGGAGGAGGAGGAAGACAATGACGAAGAGCAGTTAACGGGTCCCTTTAATGTCGTTTTGGTCGTTTGGTGGAAGCAAGCGTGACATCTGCTTGCCGGTGTGGGGTGGGGAGTAGCTGGGGAGGGGGAGGAGGAGGGAGGAAGAGGAGGAGGAGGGAGGAATGGGAGGAAGAAGAGGGGGAAGGCGGGGTTGTTTAACTGTGGGAAGTTTTGCGCTGTAAACACTCCTCCTCCTCCTCCTCCTCCTCCTCCTCCTCCTCCTCCTCCTCCTCCTCCTCCTCTTCTTTCTCTTCCTCTTCCGCTCTTTTCCTTTCGTGTTCCAATTTCTCTAAATCTTTCCTTTTTTGTGTCGTCTTTTCTTCTGATTTTTTTATTTTTTTATTTTTTTTATCTTCATCTTCCTCATTATCATTATTCTTCTCTAATTACCAATCTCTCTTCTCTTCTACGTCATGTTGATTCTCCTCTTCTTCCTGTTCATCTTCCTGTTATTCCTCCTGTTCTTCCTACTACTCCTCCTCCTCCTCCCCTTCCTGTTCTTCCTCCTGTTGCTAATCTCCTTGTTTCCCTTGCTGTTCTCTTGTTCCATTCTCTTTAATTTCTCCCTTACGTGTTTTGTTGTTCTTTCTCTTTCCTATTGCATTTTTCTTTTCTCATATTTTTCCTCCTTTAATTATTTTTTTCCTTATCTCTTTTACCTAATTTCTATGATGGTAGTAAAATTCATAAATCTACTGTCTATTGTTTTTTTTTTTCATGTGTCTGTTGCTTTATTTTCTCAAAGAATTTAGCACGTGTTGTATTTTGTTATATTTATTTACCAGCATTGACAGGAAAGCAAACATCGTTAATGAAGGAGAAAGTTTAATTCGCGAGTTTTATGAGAAGAAGTTGTGTTGGAGTTTGTTTTTTGGGATCATGAAAACGCAGGCTTATTGTGGTAATAAATACGTTTATTTTTACTCTCAGCTTTGCGAATAAATAATATGAAACAACGATGAAAGTATGATGAAAGGGATGATACAAGATGATAATGATAACAAAGAATTTTTTTTTTCCATTGTTTGGTGTACAGTGGGAATGTTTGTGTGTGTGTGTGTGTGTGTGTGTGTGTGTGTGTGTATGTGTGTGTGGTCCTGTTTCCGTATTTGTATTTGCCCAGTTTTTCCTTTGGTTTGTGTGTGTGTGTGTGTGTGTGTGTGTGTGTGTGTGTGTGTGTGTGTTAGTGTGTGCAGTGGCGGGTCTATCAGTGTTTACATTTTAGTTTTCCTGTATATTTAGTCTTCGCTTATTTTTCTCCTCTCTGTTTGTTGGCACAGTCGAATCGTGTGTATCGTTTTAAAGGACTTCTCTAAAATTATCTCTTCCTATCTCTCTTCCTGTACTCTCTCTGTATATTCCCTCCCTTTTTTTCCTCCTTCAAATTCTCTCTCTACTTCCTTTTACTTTCCTTTTTATTCTCTCTTTCATTCCTTCCCCTTTTCCCTTTGATTATTGTCTCTCCTTGTGTTTATCCTTTTGCTTTCCCAAGATATCCCGTCCAATGCTCCTTTATCTCTGCTCCTTCTATCTTATTCCTGCTTTAAGCTTCTTTTCCTCTTGTTTATTGCCTTCCCTTTCCTTCCAGCATGTTCTCCTCTCCTCCACTGCTTTCATGTTCCCCTCCATCGTCCTCTCCTTTCCTTTAGCCCCTTCCTGTTCTCCTCACCACCCTTTTCTCTCTTCTTCCTCCTCTTCCCTCCAAGTTCTCTTAATCCTTCCGTCCTCCTAAATCCTCCTCTCACTTATTTTTCCTTCCTCCTTCCCTCCAGTCTCTCCCGTTCCCTTCACCTCTCATCCCTTCCAGTGCCCTTCTCTTCCTTCCACTATCATCGTCCCTTCATCCACGTTTTCTCCCCCTCCTCTTCGTCCTCTCACTCTCTCTCTCCTTTCAGTCTTTTCTCGTTCCCTTCACTTCTCTCGCTCTTCTCTTCCAACGCCCTTTTAGTCCCTCCACTATCTTCCACTTCCTTTCACTCATTCTTTCTTTCCTCCTCTCCTATTCCCCCTCTTTTCCTGCCAGTCTCTTCCCATTTCATCCACTTCTCTCTTTTCCCTTCTAATGTTCTATTTCCTCCACCACCAGCGCTTCACCCACCCCTATCTCTCCTCCCTCCTCCTCCTCCTTCCGTTCCTTCCACTTCCCTATCAGCCAAATCTCACGAGGCCAAGCACAATATAACTCAAGTTCATTCCCAGACATATCCATTGCCAATAAATAACACTACAGCACTCTCCCTCGCTGCCTGGGAATCCTTGTACACTACTGAATGCCTAATGGGTAAATACGTAATTCCGCCGCCAGAGGTGACAGGGCAGTGTGGATCAGGGACGTGGGCAGTAAGACAGACAAGACGGGGGTAAACAGACAGGACAGGGGTAAACAGACAGGGGTAATGAGGTAGGATAATAATAAGAGGGGGGTTTATAATAGATGGTAATAACGCTGGTAATTAGACAGGTGTGATACGACAAAGGTGATACAACAGAAATAATTAGACAGACGTATAAAAAAAAGACGGATTGAAAAGAGAAGGGTAATAAATCAGTATAAACGAAAGACAGAGGGACGTACAACAAAACAGAACCTGACAGCACAGAAGAGAGAAAACGGAGGTAAACAAACAAGACAGATTCGATTTGGGCGTCCCCGGAAGAAAACATGCCAGTATTTGTTGTTTTCTGTATGAGAGAAAATATAATAATAAAAAAAAATCGGGTCTCCAGAATATTCATCGTGTTTCTCTGTGTATCTCACTTCCTGCAGAGTCTGTGTATATTTCTGGCATCTCTCCTCCAACCAGGTCAGTCGTGCACACTAAAAGTTGTTTTTCTCTCTTCCTTCACACCTCCCATCCACCACTCGAGTCTTCCCCTCCCACCCTTGCCTTGCTCTTCCATTTCCACACCAGCAACACTCCTTTTCCTACTCCTATTACTCTTTTTCTTACAAGTATCCCGTGCTTTTTTTTTAATGTAAGTGATTTTGGTATATTGCTACAAAAAAATAAAAAATAAAAAAGGCCTATTGATGTGCCACTCTAATGTAATAAAAGTGTTATTCTCTTATATAATGTTCTTATGACTCAAAGCCGCATTATTATAGATACATGAAGTCCTTTAGGTTGATGACAGCTGAGTTGACCACGTATTGCAGGATTGACAGTTGCTGCTTCACGCCCTCCCACTCCTCCTCACACTCCGCCTTGCAGTGCCTCGCCTCCCACAGGGCATCGCGGACCCCAGGGGCGAGCCATCCCTCGTATTGGTTGTGCAAACTCGTGCCAAACATCATATTCCTGTAAAGAAGGTTGTTATGAGTGCTTGTTGAGTTGACTTGTGTGTTTTTTTAAAGGGATTAGAAGGCTTACTTAAGAGGGATTAAAAAGGAGAATAAAAGATAGCAACAATATTTCACAAAGCTGGCTGGGTTCATTACACTACAGCAACTTGAGTTTGTTATGTGTAGTTCTTATTTTTAAGCGATTACGAAAGATTTAGAGACCAACAGAGTCGTTCACTAAGCTGTATGACTGTACTACACTACACCACTGCATTTAAGAAGAACTAACTTTAAGGAAAGATATGATTTACAGCTACTGCATTGCTTGTGCGAAAGGGCATAAAAGTTTGTCGTTGTGATAATGTGACGATCGTGTTGTGTCTGTGGACCACTCGTTTAGTTTTCGATCCAAGCAAAAGTTGAGGGGACAGCAATGCACCTTTAAACACGTCAAAATTAATGATATTTCCCAGGGTGATAAGGCGTTGTGTTTAGTGGTGGGGAGTTTTGCGGTTAAAGGGACACGGAATTCTCTTGTTAATGTTGGTTCCAAGTTAAAGAGCCCCTCTCTCGTGACTTCAAAATAACCTCTGTTTACGGGGGTGATAAGGTCCAATGTTCACCGCTTCGGAGTTTTGTGATTAAGAGATTTTGGATTCTCGTGTTTGAGATTCTATTGAGTTAAAAAGAAAAAAAAATTGCACAAATATATTTTTTAAGCCGTGAAGCCTTAACCTTATTTACCTATTTTTTTTAAATTAGTTCGGAGTTTTATGATCTGTAACTACCGAAAATTGTTGCTTATGACACAATGAGGTGTTACAAAGGTGAAAATCCAGCCTTTAAAAACGTACAAGTGAATCCTATTTTCCAGTGCGTCAGTGACTTGGGTTGAGTGCCCCAGAGCTTCGTAATTAAAAGTCCATGACATCTACTGCTTATGAGGCTCTACGAAGGTGCTAAAGAGTTGAAAATGATCCTTAAAATACGCGGAAACAAGCCATATTTACCCGGTCAACAGTGCTTAGTGTCGAGTGTTGCAGAGTGTAATTAAAATCTGTATCAGTGTAAAGAAGTGACAAAAAGACACCTAATAAACCTTTTTTACGTCATCTAATGGCTGTTGTTTGGCGACCACTTCCGTACAGGTGCTAATTAAAGGTGAGACTCATGCAACCCGGCGATAATAACAGCAGGAAGACACAGACCCTTCTCTTTATCATTCCATATGTTACGTTTCCTAATACCTGGTGCTCATCACGGGTCTTCATCACAGGATACTAATTAAAGGTGGGAGTCTATGTAATTACGTGGAAGTAAAAAGTAGAATGATATTATCTTTTGTTTGACGGTAGTTTTTTTTTTTTTCTCAGTACTTAGTGTGTAGCGGCCACTCGTCCGTGTTAATTAGGAAGGTGAGATTGTTTAATTACACGAACGTAAATTTGATAAAAGAACCCCCTCTCTTTTACATGAGTGGGTAGATGTGTTCGTTTTCTATAGAGACAGTGGGTAGATGTGCTCGTTTTCTTTAGAGACAGTGGGTAGATGTGCTCGTTTTCTTTAGAGACAGTGGGTAAATCTGTACGTTTTCTTTAGAGACAGTGGGTAGATGTGTTCGTTTTCTTTAGAGACAGTGGGTAGATGTGTTCGTTTTCTTTAGAGACAGTGGGTAGATACGATGCTCCGTTCTTTGACAATAAGTTTCTTTTGTTGTATAATTTCTTTTTGTATATTTTTATTTACTTTTTTTTTAGCTTCGTCTCTTCTGTCTCCAACTAACTATTACTGCCTGGGTGTGCATTAGTTCATCTGGGAGTGGATGGAGCTTAGATGTTCGGAAACGCAATTCAGGATAAAAATAAGAATAATTAAACCACGCGCCGCTACAGAAAGAAAAGTCCTGGTGATGAAAGAGACAAGTCCACACACACACACACACACACACACACACACACACACACACACGTCATGCAAACACCTTCCTTTGAAATCTCTTTATATTTCCTGGATGGAGGGAAATTAGGGGACATAAAATTAAGCTAAGTGACCATTACCCATTTTCTTCGTCGCCGGGACCGTGTGATGTAGAAAACGTGAACACGCAGAGGTGAGCCACTGACACACTGCGGGGGACGCACGCGAGGGTGTGTGGGGAGGAGAGGGAAGGAAGGGGAGAACGGTGAACAGATGAGGCTTGAAGAACAGAGGGAAGGGTGGAAGGAGGAGAAGGGAAGGGTAGGTGTTAAAGGAAGGGGAGATAAAGGGACGTGAGGTTGAGGAGGATAGGATACTGATAGTTAGTGTTTGGAGGGGTGGTAGATAGATGGGTATTGGAAGAGGTGTGAGGAGAAGGGAGAGGGCGAGATGGGTAGATAAGGTGTTGGGCGATGAGAGAGAGAGAGAGAGAGAGAGAGAGAGAGAGAGAGAGAGAGAGAGAGAGAGAGAGAGAGAATCAAAGCGTCACGGAAGATATTGAACTGCCACTAAGAAAATCACGTAATCAGATAAAAAAAAAAAAAACTGTAAAGGATCCAGTCTTTTGTTTTCAGATCTTAAAGTAAAAAAAAAAAAAATCAGAATATGTAGCCTTCAAAGAAAAGAAAACACATCACATTACTAGAGATTACCAAGAAAAATGAAAACAGAACTGATTACCACCACACGAGGGAGAGAAGAAAGGAGGAGGAGGAGGAGGAGGACACAAAACAACACAAAAAATGAACAAATTACTTCACAGCCTTGACGAGACTGCTTGTGATAAACTACATTATCTAATCTTATCTTGTGTAAAGTGTGAGATGCAAGACTGTAAATTCAAAGGCTTCTCTCCAGCCACCGAGGAGACGAAGATAACCAGATTACAAAGGAACAACAAAGCATCACACACTGACTCGTAAAATGCAATTCAAGGTGAGAAAAGCAAGATAGTAGAAGCGAAGACTCCTCTCCATTTACCAATATGAAGGAAGGAACTACGGAAATTAAAAAGCAAGACACACACACCTCACACACTCACAGTCTGATGGAGTGTGAGAGACTTATAAAGGCGACGTCCCCTCCCCACCCAACAAGAGGTAGAGGACAAAAATTACAAGGTTACAGAAGAGCTCACCAACACACCGACTGAGGAGATAGGATAATAAGGCTGAAGTCTCCTCCCCATCCATCATAAATTACAAGGTTACAAAGCAAGAATTCACCAAGGAAAAGGATAATAAAAGCGCAGGCTCCCACCCACCCACCCCACCCACACACACAAACACACACACACACACACACACACACACACACACACACACACACACACACACACACACATACAGATGACAAAGTTACAGGAAAACCACCAATCACTTCACGTAAGGTCGCTAAAGACTGAGAAGATAAAATAATAAAGAAGATTCCTCACCACCCAGCAACCTACCAGACTACCCACACACACACACACACACACACACACACACAGATTACAAAGTTGCAGTAAAGTTACCACTCACTTCATGTAAGGCCGCTGGAAACTGCCCTCCGTGAATATGTAACTCTTCTCTATCGCCATGAGCTGGTCGTTAAGTTGACGGGCCAGGAGGGGACTGCAGGAGGCGGGAGGAAGGAAAAAAGAATTAACGCCACTTTCCCTTGCCCTTGTCCCTTCAGCAGATCCCCTTGGCTCGGCGTAAAGAGGATCATGAGCGAGTTTAAGAGGTTACATGAGGTTGGGAGATGAGATTATAGATAAAAGTGATATGGAGATAGCAAGGTGGATGGCTGGCTGAGGGAGCAGTGGACCGGGGATGATGTGTAGTGTAAATGGGAGGTCAGAGAGCAGTACTGAGGTGCAGAGGAGAGTGGAAGGTTAAAGTATAAGAGGGAGAATTGAATAAAGTGAAGGGTGTAGGGGAGAAAAGTTGGATATAAGGAAAGGTGGAAAGGGAAAGGCAAGAGAGAGGGAAAGAGGAGAAAAGAGGAACTGGCAGAAGGGAGGGATAAAGAAAAAGATAGAAGGTTAGTGGAGAGAAAGTGAAAGATAAGGATTAGTGGAAGAGGTTAAGAACAAGATGGGGAGATAGAGAGGTAAGAAAGAACTTGGAGATAAGAATAACTTTGAGATGAGAGGAAAATGGAAGAATAGAAGAGAAAAACCAGAGAAGTGTAAGAGATAGCGGAACAAGGTGGAGAAGTGGCTAAAGAGGAGGACGAGGAAAGAAAGAAAAAAAAAAAACTAAAGTAAAAAAAAAACAAACACCCGGAAAAGAGCAGAGGGAAGTAAAGGAATAGCTTAATAAAGGAAGGACAAATGGAAGGAAACGAAGGAAAAGTGCAGGAAAGTGGAGGAAAGGTGGGAAATGAGGCTCGAGGTGAGAGAGCTTTCAGAATTGTGGGGAGTGCGTGCGTGCAGCGAAGATAATGTTTGGCTTGATGCTGTGGTTGGTGAGGGGAGGCAGGGTGTGAGGGAGAGAGGGAAGGAAGGAAGGAAGGAAGGGAGGAAGGAAGGTGGTGAGCTGGACGGCTGTGAAGGAAGGGTAAAAGGAAGGAGAAAGAATAAGGTGAAAGAGGTAGATAGGGAAAAATATATTGACATCATGACAGACAGATGGCTAGATGATAGATAGATAGAAAGATAGATTGATAGATAGATAGGTAGGTAGGTAGACAAACACATCAAGAAAGTTTGTAAAGAAAGTTGAGATGACAAAGTTATTATTCATAGACAGGTAAATAAATTGACAAATGAATAAAGAAGTATATAAAAAGATACATTGATAGGCAATAGATAGAAAATGTAGATGAACTGAAAGATAAGTGAAGTGCGTTGTTAGATCGATATACACTACATAAATAATAAATACATAATATACAACAACATAAATAAACATATATACATAAAAAAATATAGTTCCATTAATGAGATGGACAAAAAAAAATAACATACATCAGTACTAACTACTGCTGCCTCCTTATAGGTAAATACAGGTGAAACTTACGTCACGTTTGTTATGTTGCTTGTAAAGGTGTTGAACTTATCAGCCGCTTGCTCGAACCGATCAACTAGAGACTCCAGGTAAGCTGATGGGAGAAGAAAGGTAAATATACAGATGATGTACTCAGTGTGGAGGAAGAGGATAGAAATAAAACAAGGCTTTCTCCCCACCAACCTCCCACTCAGCGGGAATATAAAGGGTGATATCTATTGATTAGCATGTAGGAGTTATGAAAATTTATTGTGTTGATTGAAATGCATCGTGGTAGACCAGTGACGAGAGAAATGTTGATAGTGAAGCGAGGTATTGATCTTTCTTGATCTTCTTTATTGTTTACTTGTATATATTTGTTTAGTGAAGTACTTATTTATTTATTTATTTATTTGGTTTGTTTCCTGTGAATTTTCTAATGGAACTGCTATTATTTTGATTATTTTTCTTCATTCTTGTAGTTCTTTCTCACTTTTTTATTTTTCTCACTTTTTTACTTTTCTTCTATATATTTACACACACACATTCTCTCTCTCTCTCTCTCTCTCTCTCTCTCTCTCTCTCTCTCTCTCTCTCTCTCTCTCTCTCTCTCTCTCTCTCTCTCTCTCTCTCTCTCTCTCTCTCTCTCTCTCTCTCTCTCTCTCCCTCCCTCTCGTACCCAGAGTGAGGCGCCCTTTGGAGAGCTCAGTGCCGAAGTCCTGCCGTAAGCCCTCCGCCATCCTCCGCAGCATGGTCGCCTCGTCATTGGGGTCCATCGGCAGTACCTGGAGGGTCAAGGTCAAAGGTCAACAGGTCAGAGTGTCACGTGATATTCTGGCGTTATCTTGAGTTGTTATCTAATGTGTTTTTGTTGTTGTTATTATTATTGTTGTCTTGTTTTTTCCTTTTCTTTATAATTTTTTTTGTTTGTTTAGTGTTTCCTTCCTTCTTTTTCTCTGTTTGGTTGTGTTTGTTTCTCTTTGTTTGTCTGTTTGTTTGTCTGTTTTGCTTCCTGGATGTCTCTTATCTCTCGGTGTGTTTACTTATGTTTTCTGTTTGATTTTCTCTCCTCTGTGTCTGTCTGTCCGTCTCTCTCTCTCTCTCTCTCTCTCTCTCTCTCTCTCTCTCTCTCTCTCTCTCTCTCTCTCTCTCTCTCTCTCTCTCTCTCTCTCTCTCTCTATCTATCTATCTATCTATCTATCTCCGTGATGTCCTCTCCCTCTGATTCAATAGTCATGAAATATTTGCGCAAATACAGAATTAATTAGCAAGTTGGAATGAGCGACAAAAGGATATTTCATCACGGGTATTGCGTTTCCTTATGAATACTGAATGAGGGCAAGCGCGCCTCTCTGAATGAGCGCAACTTTCATCACGTCTCATCTTTTATTCTCGCATAATACTTAATTTTTGTGACCTACTCCTGGTGTTTACCTGAAATTGTAGAACGATAGCGTGAGAGAGAGAGAGAGAGAGAGAGAGAGAGAGAGAGAGAGAGAGAGAGAGAGAGAGAGAGAGAGAGAGAGAGAGAGAGAGAGAGAGAGAGAAGGATTAGAGCGATTGTAAAGAGGAAAGAAAGCGAAGGATGAGGAAAAGATTAAAAAAAAAAACTAAGGAAGAATGGATGATGAAATACGAGTATTATATAAGGAGGAGGAGGAAGAGGAGGAGGAGGAGGAGGAAAGTTGAAAAAAAAGACAGGGGATGAGAAAGAGAAAGTGGAGGAGAGAGGAGGAACAAGAAGGGAAAAAGTAAGGAAAAGAAAGAAAAAATAAATAAAGAGGAGGAGGGAAACGAGGAGGACGAGAAGAAGAAGAAAAGAACGACGACGGCAAAGACGAGATCGAGTAAGAAGAAAAGTAAAAAAAAAAATAAATAAAGGAAAAAAAACATGAAATAACAGCACTACACGTAAGCTCCACTACCCATTACCTGTAAAATCTACCTGTATATTTACCTTTATGCAAAATTACTACCTAAAGTGATGAATTATCAACACTTCCCCTGTAGTAATTCTTATGGAATAATTCATAACAGTTCCCCCTTGAGACGAGAGTGAAAATTGTGACTCTCTCTCTCTCTCTCTCTCTCTCTCTCTCTCTCTCTCTCTCTCTCTCTCTCTCTCTCTCTCTCTCTCCTTTGGCTGAGTCTTACCTGAGCGTCCGCGAGTCCCAAGGCAGTGAGACCCCACAGGTGACCCAGGGACAGGTGGTACCAGAAGTGGGGGTCCAGGGTGGCCATGGACTCGAAGTCGTCAAAGGTGCTGTGGTATAGTGGGTAGTCTGACCAGTCGTACTCCTCCTGACGGTGTTAAGAATGGTGTTAGAGGTTTTATGTGGTGTTATGTGGTGTGTTACTGGTGTTATATGGTGTGTTAATGGTGATAGTGGTGTTATGTGGTGTTGTATGATGTGTTAGTGATGTTATGCTCTTTTTGTGGTGTTAGTGATATTAGTGGTGTTAACGATTGGTGTTGAGTTATGCATCAGTGGTGGTAGTAATGTTAAATGCAGTGTTCAGGGTATACCAGTTGTGTTACTGGCTTTAAGGGTGATACTGCTGGTGTTAGTAATATTGAAATTGGTATATTTATAGTGTATGTAGTGTTGCTGGGAGGGACGGGGTCAGATGAGTAGTTTGTAAATACACGGCAATTTATATATGCGTTTGTATTTGAGAATTTTAAAAGTTTCATATTTGTATTTGTACTCGAGTCTTGCATTTGCCACATTGAGTCCAAATACATTGAAGTACACTGATAGCTAAATCTTCTATAAGCTCCAGACTAGCAGCTGTTCGAACGTTTTAAAGTTACTGTCTATAAAGTATTTAATTAGTGTTTTAAATTATGTTAGAATGTTTTTCCTTTACATTTATTACTTTTTTTTTTTATCTTGAATGGAATAATGGGCGTATCTGACCACTGAGCGATGAACTGTGGGTGTACATAGTTAAGATGACAACTGAAATAATCAAATTTGAAGTGTGATATTAGGGAATTTAATTTTAGTTTACAGATAAAAAAAATATAGATTGATCTTCTCTATCAAAATTACAGAATGATATTATTTTGTTTCTTTTTTCCTGAGAGGGAAGGTGAAGGCCGCACTGAATTGACATTTAAAATTTGTTACTGCGTATTATTTCTCTCTCTCTTACACGAGGGATTCCTGATTAAATAACAGAACAGTTTTTTCTTCTGACTTAGTAATGAAGTAAGAATTTCGTTAAATAGTAACTTATTTGGTAGGAGTAGTATTTGTTGTTCATGTGTATTTGACGCCTCTTATTTGTATTTGTATTTAATGATTCAGACGTATAGATAGTATTGTAATCATATAAAAAAAATGCATTTGTATTTATGTCTCTATTTAGCTTCTTGTATTTGATCCCATCCATGGTTAAAGCCTGGCGTTTGTCATGTCACGATGGTGTTTGTGGTGTTGAGGATGTTAGTCATGTTAAGACTGATATTAAGGGATATTTTTGTGTCGCGAGAGTTGGTATTGGCATCAGTAGTGTTAACGATGTTTTGGTGGTGTAGTGGTGTTATTGGTTGTTGGTGATATTTAAGGTATTAGTGTTGTTAATAGTGGTGATAATAGTGATATCAGCAGTTACGGGTGGTGTTATATAGTGGTATAAACGGTAGTGTTAGGGGTGTTATGAGTGACGTAAGTGATATCAGGGTGGCGTCAGAGATGCTAACAGTGATATTATAGACGCTGTTAATGGTGGAAGTGATAACAGCGGCTGTAGTTGTCAAGGAGAGCCATCATTCCCGGGCGTGATAAGACTAGAAGAGAGAAAGAGAGAAAGAAACGCGCGTGTCCCTGGGCAGTGTGGCGAGGTGGAAAATATGAGACTAGCGTGGCGGGGAAGGAAAAAAATGTGGCAAGTGTCGCAGTTCTCATTACGGCGCCAGCAGGAGGTCGAGGGGCGAGAGGAGGAAAGGAGGAAAGAAAAGGAAGGACATGACATACCAGGTTGATTTCCCACAGCATGTAAGAGGTAGGGATCCCGATGCGCTGGTAGAAGGGCGCGTGTTCACTGGTGGAGCCCAAGTTGTAGTCAATGGCATCAGGAGCAGCGGGGCGCTCCCTCTGTGTCCAGTGATCCCAGAGGTTGCTGTACCCCAGTGAAGGATCCGGCGCGGGGGACTGAGGGAGTGTTGATACTTCCTTTACCCTTTGGCTACTAAACAATTTTTCCTATAATCACATATTTTTCTTTGTCTCTTATTTTTGTACTATGCTTTTTAATATTGTACTGGCCTAAAAAAGACTAAATTGAACTCATACTCTTTTCTTTTCTCTGCATGTCCAAGCAAACAATCATTTACACTGGTCTGAGTGTTAAACGGTGACCTTAGAGGCAAAGGGTTTTAAACAGTCCAGTCCTACGTATCTTGTCGCGTAGATGATTGTTGTTTTTAGACTGTTTGCAAGGTGTTGGACTTTTATTGGGACTTTTCAAAGGGTACTAAGATAATAAGATAATTTTCGTTAATTACTCTTTTACCGCTAAGGCTGTCTTTTGTTAGCAATGAGATCACGACAATAAATCGTTTGCATAGTTATAAAAAAGAAGAGAGAAGAATATAAGGTTTATTTAATTATTACTAAGATGCAGAACTACGTGTTTAAGAGAAAAGATTAACCAGCAGTGAAAGGATTAATGATACTGAATCCTTGTTAAACTATCACTGGAATCATGAAAATATATGAAAACTGCAATAACTTTCACTGGAGTCTTGAAAGCAGTAGAGATGGGAAGACGAAACGTTTGCGAATACTGTTTCCCTTCAAAAACTCACAAGGATGATAATTCCTTGCAGTTTATGGGTAAAGGGGAAGAGTTTTACTTGATAATCTAATCCCAGGTGTGAGGAGTTAAGGGTTTCGTGGAATGTGGGGCTGAGAAGACACGGAATGAAACAGTCACCTTATTTCTCCGACGTATTCATTCTTTACCATCCTCCTCAGAGAACCTGGTAGTTAAGATGTCACAGTAATAAAGTGCTCATGCCTCGTCACTTGTTTTCACCAACAAAGACTTCTCTCACTTGTGTTATTGATGCATAGGGAGCTTTCTATGGGATGGAACGCCACGCACATGTTACCTTCAGAAAACTAGTCAGGTCTTTTCCTAACTGTAAATGACTATTGCCACCACCACCATGGAACACCGCCAGACACTCACTCTCTTGGCGGCCTCCTTGATGATCCTGTGCAGCATGGGCGTGGCGGACACCACCAGGTTGTAGGTCTGGATCACGGCGATGTCCACGTTGAGGTAGGCCACGGCACGGTTCTCGAAGGTCTTTAGGTACTCCTCCACCATCTCCGTTGCCCCGAAGAATCCGAACTCCCCGGCGCCCCAAGACCCGAACACGATGGACCTCCGGGGGCGCCATCCTGCAAGAGGGAGGGATGGGAGGGTAACTTTTTGCTTCTTTGTAAACTCTACTCTTGTAAATTCCACCCAAGAGGATTCCTCCACGAAATCTTCACTCAGAATTCTTTCCCCATTAATGAATTCTTCCCTAACCTAACTTAACCTAAACTAACTTAATCATATTTATCATAGAAAAACTTTTGAAGAAAGTTTTTATGGGTGAAAATAATTCTTCCTATAATAAATTCACCCAACCTAACCCGACCTAGATCTATCATAGAAGCAGTTTTTATTTATTTATTTATTTATTTACTTATTTTTATTTATTTATTTTTTTTTTTGTGTGTGTGTGTACGTTAGAAGGGTGATTATATTGGGCAGAGTTTACCTGATGGGGAACTAACCGTATGTGGACTTTTCGAACCCCGACAAAAACAGAGGTCTTTAAGCAGCGGAATATACAATGGATAGGAATAATTTTAAAAGGAACCTCAAACGTGGCACCGAATCTCTGCCACTTGGAAAACGATGCATAGAAACATAAATCAGCTTCTCTGAGGAAAGAAATTAGGAACAAAACTTAGACTCTAAACAGGAAACATTTAAGCAACAGAAGACACGAAGGGACACGAATAACTAACAAAATCTCTCACTTCCACAACCCGTCACACTTAGGAAGCAACGGAAGAAGAACAATCACACAGCCACTTAACATACTCATCTATTATGACTTCCAGCATCACTCACCCTGGCCAGCAGCTTCCCGTAGGCCCCTCACAATCTCCATCATGACTGCCGTGCCGGAGGAAGGGTCACACGAGCCGTAGGTCCACGAATCCCTATGGTTTCCAACGATCACATAGCGGTCAGGCTCCTCGCTGCCGCGCACCACGCCCACCACGTTGAAAATCGGGGCGACCTTCTTCTCGTTGTTGACCTCCAGCTTGACCTTCCTGGAGAGAGAGAGACGGGACAAGTGGAGACGAGTGTGAGGGGCGGCGGGGTGAAAATGAGGGGCGAAAGAAAGGGAGGGGTGCAAGAGGAAGTTAAGAGGGAGAGGCACGTGAAAGTGGTGAGTGGAAAGAGGTAGGGAGGAGAGAGAGAGAGAGAGAGAGAGAGAGAGAGAGAGAGAGAGAGAGAGAGAGAGAGAGAGAGAGAGAGAGATTAGAATAGGGAAAAGCGGTGACAAGGACAAAGTGTTGGAATATATGGTTGATTGCTTTCTCTCTCTCTCTCTCTCTCTCTCTCTCTCTCTCTCTCTCTCTCTCTCTCTCTCTCTCTCTCTCTCTCTCTATCTCTCTCTCTCTCTCACCCATGAGGTATTAGAGATAAAGTTTTGTATGAGTGACGACAAACACACACACACACACACACACACACACACACACACACACACACACACACACATACACACATTTTTTTTTCCTCTGGGAGTTGACTGAGTACACGAAGGAACACAAAGGAAGAGCACACTTTAACTGGCCTTCACCTTACGTCTCTCCCATTAGATTAGATAGCGAATCATCACAAACACCTCCGTAAGGGTCACTTTGCTATTAATATTTTATCTTATCAAGGCTGTTTTTTAGCTGCTGCAGTAAGAGTAGGGCGGCTAGAGGTAAGAGGGAGGAGGTTAAAATTAGGAAGAAAGGCACTGAAATTAGGAGAAAAGAGACGAGCTGAAAAAAAGAGTGAGGTTTGGAACTAAGAGGAAAAAGCTTCGAGTTAAGAGAAAGGAGGTTTGAAGTAAAAGTAAGGAGATTAGAATTAAGAGAAAAGAGGTTTAGAATTAATAGAAAAGAGTTTGTCATTAAGAGAAAAGGTTTTAATTAAGAGCAAAGAGTGTTGGAATTAAGAAGGAGTTAGGAAATTAAGAGAAAAGAGGTCTGGAATTAAAAGGAAAGTGGCAGGAGTTGAGAAAGGATAAACTGAGGTTGGACTTGTAGGAATTAAGAGGAAAAAGGTATGAATTAAGAGGAAGGAGAATGGAGTTAGGAGAGAGAGGGTTAGAATGAAGAGGGAGGAGGTTGGAGGCAAGAGAAAAGAGAGTGAACTTTAGACACTAAGTTGGAATTAAGAGAAGATGGAATAAGGAAGAAGATATTTATTAAGAGTAACAGGATAGATACTGATAAGTAAAGAAATAAAATACAGCTTGATAGACGTAAATGTATAAAATAAAACTTGCTAAAACTCTCTCTCTCTCTCTCTCTCTCTCTCTCTCTCTCTCTCTCTCTCTCTCTCTCTCTCTCTCTCTCTCTCTCTCTCATCGTAACTCCCACCCTTATCCTATTTTTTTTTTGTTAAGGGAAGTTAAATACAGTAAACAAAAGGATGAGAGAGAGAGAGAGAGAGAGAGAGAGAGAGAGAGAGAGAGAGAGAGAGAGAGAGAGAGAGAGAGAGAGAGAGAGAGAGCCAGCTAGTCAGTCAGATAGCGTCACTCACCAGCCGGGACGCAGCATCTGAGGGCCCATCCTATAGGTTATGTCCAGACCGCCGCGCCACGCCTCAGGCACCTCCGCCCCTCCAAGGTTGACAAGCAGCTTCCTGGCGTCCGTGTAGCTGATGGTGTGAGCGGGGATGCGCGGCAGGTTCTCGTGGGCTTCATCTATGTGGTGCGAACCGTCTGTGGGGAAGGAGAGGGGGAGTGAGTGTGTTGAGGAGAAGAGGGGGAGTGTGTTGGGGAGGAGAGGGGAGTCTGAGTGTGCTGGGGAAGGGAAAGTGATATTTGGGAGTGTATTGGGGAAAGAGACAGGGAGTTTAGAAGTTGGTTAGTATTTTGTGTGTGTGTGTGTGTGTGTGTGTGTGTGTGTGTGTGTGAAAAAGAGGTCATTCAAATGCCACGAAAACTTCAGAAAAGACTCTTAATCGCTGCCCTTAAAGTTGTCGTGTGTGTGTGTGTGTGTGTGTGTGTGTGTGTTCATGTGCGTGTGTTATCCCCATCCCATAACAATAAACAATAAACCAAAATTATGTACGTCAACAACAACAACAACACGTACACATCATAAAAAAAAAGATGAACTACATATTCAAAGCACACTTTTCACATCCACAAAAAAAAAAAAAAAAAAAACGCTGATTGAACTGGAGGTGAACACGTTAGATAAGACGCGGAGGTGATGTCTGGCTCATGACACCATATGGTCCGGAGATCAGGGTTAGATAACTAGTTACGAGTCAAATTATCAGTGACACCTCTTGGCCTCTTGTTGCCGAGTTAGGAACCGGTAAGATTGGATATAACTGGTTAGGGCCGGGTGAGGCTTGAGTCAGGAAAATCAAGGCAGCTGGGAATGGGAAGAATTCAGGAGAGGAGGAGGACGAGGAGGAGAGGTATGGCGTTTAAAAAGAATCAGTTTTAGAGGAATTCGAGAGAGCAGGGAATGGAAAGAGCATCATGGAGGGGAGACTATACTCATACAGGGCCGGCAGAGGAGGGTAGATGGCGGGGGAGGGGGAAGGGTAAAGGTGACGGGGTTAAAAGAATGAATTTTTATGGGGATTCGAGAAGGGAGTTCAGGAGGGCGACGTGACGGCAGCAGAGGGACTGTAGTGGGGCGTGCTGTGGAGATATGAGAGAGGAGGGATTAGAGAGCATGGGGTGAAGGGGGAGGGGAGAGGGGGGGAGGGGGGAAGAGTCTCAGGGCTCACCAATGGACGGGTAGTAAGGGGTGGTGGGGTCCCCGTCGCGCCATAGGACAGAGCCTCGCTGGATGCCTGACTCTGGAAGCCAAAAGGTGCTGGGGTACGCCTCGCCACCCTTGCGCCAGTCTGGGTGGTAGTCCGCGGGGTCCCTGGTGGCAGTATAATGGCGAGGTGATGGGCTGTGTGATGTGACTGATCGCATTAATTGTCAGTCAGCTAGAGTTATTCTGGGCAAGGGCAACAAAAGGACGGCAAATAAAAGCCCCACTGAAGATGATAGATTTAAAGGAGAATTACCACAAAAAATATTCTAAGCTATAAGAAGTGTTTTGATTGATTATATATTTACACTGATTGTTGGGTAGTTAGAATTTTTATGTAAGAGTGATTTTGGTCAAGTACAACAAAAGGATGGCCAAAAAAAGGCCCACTGGAGATGACATGTCCAAAAGAGAATTGTCGTGAATAAATAACCAAAATAACCAGGATTGTTTTGATTAATCATAATTATCTTTAGAGTGATGGTTAAGTAATTACATGGTTAAATGTGTTATGAACTGCCGAGACTGGTGGATGGAGTACAATGACTGAATGACTGAGTACCTACACTAGTGGCTAAATAGTTAAATAGTTATAATTTCTTGGTCAAAAGTTGATTACTATCAGACTGTGTTTAGAATTTTTGCTCACTATTAAGTCTTCAGTATTAATTCCTCTCACTTAAGTCTTATGATATATTGATAAACTCTTTAGAAAAACCGAGAACTGATAGGCTGTTTACAGACTAGAGGTGTCACAGTGGAGGCAAACACTAGACATGGTGGTAGTGAGTGCACGGTACTCGGCTTCTTTACAACTGCACTACCACCACCACCACCACCACCACCACCTACCACCACCACCACCTACAAATATACACTTGCTACTCATGGTCCTTGAGGTCAAATATACCCACGTGTACAAGATGACGCCCGAAGCGTTGAACCTTTCCGCGTTGAGAACCTTATCTCCTCTAAAAATCTTGCCGAATTTAGCGATAACAATGCGCCCAGAGACATCCACTCCGGCCCTCTGCAGCGTCTCAAAGTCCTCGTAGAAGCCATAGTTAACGAACACCACCTCCTCCTGAGAGATAAGACGGCGAGCTGTCAGTGATAGGGAAGTGAAATGGAGACAGATAAAAAAAATAATATGATATAACACAAGGGAAAGTGAATGGACTGGCAGGAGGAGGAGGAGGAGGAGGAAGAGGAGCAGAGGACAGGAGGAAGAAAGGCAGAGAGGGAGAAAGGAACGTAGATGAGGAATGATAAAAGCAGGAATGCAGTTATAAGTAAGAGAGGAGAGGCAGATGTGTGTGTGTGTGTGTGTGTGTGTGTGTGTGTGTGTGTGTACTGACAGAGACGACGGTGGCGGAGGGGGAGAAGGCGAGGAAGGCTGGCGGGATAGTGTCATCGTAGTCCTCGCCCCTGAGTGCCTCCTCCAGGATGCTCGAGGTGAACTTCACGTTGCCCTCTTCGTCCAGCAAGTACACCTGAGAATGACACACGAGGGCAGGGTGTTAGGTGGCGGTCGTCTGCATCATGGTGCTGGGGACGAGGCAACAAGTTCTTTATGGGGATGTTGATACTGTTTCAGTCTGTTAAAGAGAGAGTGTTCGTCTGTGTTGTTTGGCACGAGGCGAAAACTTGTATATGGAGATGTTGATACTTGCTTCATTGTCGTAAAGAAATAGTGTTCGTCTGTAATGTAGTGTTGGGGACGAGGCGACAGCTTGTTCATGGGCGTGTTGATAATTGTCTCGTTGTGTTGAAGAAATAGTGTTCGTCTGTGGTGTTGGGGACGTGGCGGCGACTTTCTTATTGGGATGTTAATACGTGCCTCATTGTGTTTGAGAAATTATGTAGCTTTTGATGATCATAATCCACTTTTTTTTGGGTGTTAACAGTACTTGACTAAATGTACAATACTGGAAAAGAAGAAAATAGTGTTTTTTTTGTTTTTGTTTTGTTGACTAATATTTTTTTTTCTTTTTTTGGAAGATGTTAATGCTTCCTTAATTAATCGTAACATGCTGCGTGCGGGAAAAGAAATAGTATATTTTTGTTAACTGAAGCTACTTTGTGTGGTAGACTTTTATCCTTTTCTCTGCAGATGTGGAGAGAGACCGTAAAATAAATGAAAGCAAAAGTAAAACTATATATATATATATATATATATATATATATATATATATATATATATATATATATATATATATATATATATATATATATATATATATATATATATATATATATATATATATATATATGCTTTTAAAAAGGAGATGGCGGAAATATTTTGAATAAGAAGCGTAATTTTTCACCGACTCCCAAAAAATTCTGTGTTGCTTTCCTGTGTATATATATTTTTTTATATTTAATTATTACCGTTTTTTTTTTTTTTATCCCGTTGAATTTCTTTGATACAATTTAGGAAACTTCGTACGGAAAGGATAATTTTGCGTAGCTTCCATAATATTGTGATAATTCTCTGTATTTTTATTGTCCATGCTGGGCTTATCTTCATTATACTGAAGCTTGCAAGAACAAAAAGTGGAAAATATCTGAAAAAAAAAGGACACGCCATTGTACTCACCACAAATATTATTATTATTTTTTTTAATGTATTTTTGTCATTCTTTGTTCTTTTACCCTATCATGTTAATGGTCATCTACGTATACTAAGATTGTTAAAATACAGAAGGTAAAAAAGAAAAGAAGAAAAGGAAAAAAGTGGAAGTTTTTAAGTAATTTTCGAGTATGATCCTTGCTTATGATTTCTTGTTTTGCTGTATCTTATTGAGACTGTTTGTTACCTTGTTGGGCTTGTCAGCCTGGGGCTTGGAGAGCTGCACGTTGTAGGGTTGCAGAAACACCTGGTCGAGACCTTGCTGCAACCATGCCTTCCGCAGGTGCTCCGCCTGGTCCAGGTCGTGCTTGGTGCCCGCCATGTGGCCCTGCGTGGTCAGGTACCTGTGGTGGGCCAGAGCAGGGAGTGACTCATTGCTTGATGGACTGACTGATTGACTGATTGACTGATTGACTGATTGACTGAGTGACTGAGTGACTGATTGGTTGATTGGCTGATTGATTGAGTGACTGATTGGTTGATTGGCTGATTGATTGAGTGACTGATTGGTTGATTGGCTGATTGATTGAGTGATTGATTTGTTGAGTGATTGGTTGAGCGACTGATTGATTGATTGATTGAGTGATTGATTGGTTGATTGGCTGATTGGCTGATTGATTGAGTGATTGATTGGTTGATTGGCTGATTGGCTGATTGATTGACTGATTTGTTGAGTGACTGGTTGATTGGCCGATTGATTGATTGATTGAGTGACTGACTGGTTGAGTGACTGACTGATTGACTAATTAATTGACTGACTGACTGATTGACTAATGGATTGACTGATAGATTCTTGCGCCGCGTGAACGGGACCATATAGCGCCGAAATACGTAATTAAGGAAAATATTTTCATCATAATTTCATCCCAAACATTTTATATATATATATATATATATATATATATATATATATATATATATATATATATATATATATATATATATATATATATATATATATATATATATATATATACGAGTATATATATATATATATATATATATATATATATATATATATATATATATATATATATATATATATATATATATATATATATATATATATATATATATATATATATATATATATATATATATATATATCTCCAAAGATATTATATGTCCTTGTTTCATATCTTAACTCAGAGATAAGAAAGAAGGTGTGTTGTGGTTCATCTTTTTGATCTCGTAAAGGCGATCAAGATAAAAAATAATGGGTTCAAGTTTTAAAAAAATAGGTTCAAGAAAGAGATTGGAAGATATTGGTTATTGAATATGGTGGTAGATGAATTAAATGGGCCAAGTAATCAGGTTTTTAGCGTTGAGTCACTAGGGAGCTCTAAAAGATGAGACAAATTTATGGATGGGGATGATAGATGGAAATAGAGAGGTATGTGTCACTGAGGGACTGTCACGTGTAGGACTGACGGCTTCTTGCAGCTTCCCTAATTTTCTCATGTTCTTATTTCCAAATTATCTCTCATATCTTCTAATAATTTACTTTTCTTGCTCCGATATGGACTGTCCTCACGCCCCCTGGTTCACCTGTCCCACCGTCTCAGGTCTTTCCGCCTCATATCTTATCATTGCCTTTATTTTTACTTGTGTTTACGGTGTTATCATTTTCGTCTTAAAAAAGTGAGAACAATCACAAAATACCACTTTTTTTTTTTATCTCTATTGTTGCAGTCATCCTCTTGTTTAACTCCTGTCGCAATCTATTGGTGTCTAAGTCGTACGCTGTCTCCCCTGATAACTTGTGTGCTGTCAGATGCAGTTTCGTCATCTTTATCAACTCGTCAGTCACATTAGTTACCACATCGTTATCAACTTCAGAGTGACAAAGTGGTGAGCCTGTGGTGGTGAAAGATGACATGGCGTGATACAGAGCTACGTAGATGGGGGAGTTAGGTGACAAGTGGTTTTGCTAACATAGCTTTGGATAGACGGGGAGGTGACTGAGTAGAGTGCTGAAGACTGGGGTAAGGCCTGATGATGATGATGATGATGATGATGATGATGATGATGCGTATATCTTTAACCA
This sequence comes from Scylla paramamosain, assembly GCF_035594125.1. Taxonomy (NCBI): domain Eukaryota; kingdom Metazoa; phylum Arthropoda; class Malacostraca; order Decapoda; family Portunidae; genus Scylla; species Scylla paramamosain. The sequence continues at coordinate 15,112,625 of NC_087182.1, forward strand.
GTAAATTTCATCTTATCTTCTCTTCCTCTGAGCCTGACTAGCCTTCCCAGATCAGTATCACCATGACTGGCTAGCCGAGAGAGTGAGTGAGCGAGCGAGCGAGTGAGTGAGTGGGTTGGTGAGTGAATAATTGATCATTCCAGGGATATTATTACATTCCTTTCCTTCACTCGCCTCTTGCCTTCCTGCCATAAGATTCCCTCTCTCTCTTCTCTCTTCTCTCTCTCTCTCTCTCTCTCTCTCTCTCTCTCTCTCTCTCTCTCTCTCCCTCTCTCTCTCTCTCATCCAATACCCCCTAACTCGGTCCCTTTATCCCCTCATCCCTTCATCCTATCACCATTCGCTTCTAGACTCACTTCAGGTTCTTCCTTATATTAGACGCCTTCATCTCCCTCAGCAGCTCCCCACCGGCCGCCCCGAAGAGGTCGTCCCCATGAGGCTTGTACCACTCGTCGCTGTTCGTCGACAACCTTCCCATGTGGGAGTCCTTGGGGTAAAGAGGAGTAGGGTATTGATGTCAGTGAGGGAGTATGTTACCTAAATGTGCCAGCAAAGGTAGAGGACGTGGGTGCATGTTGTCACTGAACTGAATACGGCAGTGCAAGAGAACATAAGAAATTACTAGTTTTTATATGTATATGACAAAATTGATATGATGCTACAGGTAAGTACGAGTAAATGTATTTTTGAAGGAGTACACGATAAACTGAATATACCAATGTAAATAAATTAGTGGAGTTAATATGACATACGAATGAGATAGATATGTAAAGATTTTCCTTGTATTATTGCTCATGTTTTTTAAAGATTCAGATATATAAAAGAAGTGGTAAGAGTGTGTATAAATCATGGAAATAATTGCTAAAGTAAAGCACATTCTTAATTTAAATAGTTAAAATGAATTACTAATAACAATAATAAAAATAATTATTACTTTAAAGTTATACTAAACTAAAAAAAAATATTTAAGACTGATCCCCATTAGGCGTTATATTAAGTCTAAATATTTATGATGAATTATTGAAAACAGTGATGGAAATAATTAACGTTAGCTCTAAAGATAAATTATTTACATATTTATTAATAAACCGTAAAAAAAGGAGAAAAACCTGACATAAGCAACATAACATTTGGTCTCCACCACTCCTGCAAACCTGTCTGTTCATCGTCTGTCTTTGTATCTCTCTGTCTGTTAGTGTAATCTATATAACCTGTCAATCTGTATGTCTGTTTGCTATCCAGGAACAATGATATCGGTCTTTCAATCACGAACTGCATACATCCTTTATCAAACCCACAGGCCTTGTGTGTGTGTGTGTGTGTGTGTGTGTGTGTGTGTGTGTGTGTGTGTGTGTGTGTGTGTTTTGTTACTGCCTCCCAGTAATTATATATACTGCCTAACAGTCACGTACATACAGTCACAGCTTGGGCAGAGTTCCCCGTGTGTCCTTTCACAACAAACCACTACTTTTTTTTAATGTATATTCAGTTCGTTCTAATAACACTGCGAAAAAATAACAAAAGCTCTAAAAAAATAGTCGTGCACTTTTCCCTGAGTTGTTGCGAGCTTTCAAAATATTTGCTCGGTGTTCAAACTGGAGTGACAAGCGCTGTGCCTGTGTGGTTGTGTGGCTGTTATCCGCTGTTAGCCGGCCAGCAGTATAGCGCCAGTCTTGCCATTTATCCTCTGGCTGCTGTTTCTTTCACGACCAATTAAATATGAAAGAAGTTGAGTATAATTCCAAGTGACACCAAAGACAGACCAGTGAGTCATCAGATGAGTCATATTCAGTAGCTGCTGTTTTGTTTTGATTCATGATTGTCGAAAGTCAGTGAAATGCTGCTGTGGCGGATGTTAACAGCATAAGTATGAGCGATAGCAGGGACAGTACGAGTGAGTGTTTCTAGTTTTTTAGTTGTAGTGCTTGTAGTTATGTTGTTGTATAGTAAATTAATCTACAGTAACTCGGATGAAGTGGCAAATGTCATGGCATCATTAGCAAGCTTAAAGTTAGAATTAGATGTCAGAGCAGTCCGTAACATATTACAGTCCCATATTGTCAACTTGTACTATTTATTTCTCCTCTTGAACTCTATCACGCTGTTAAATACCCGAGGCGCACCTTTAAATTAAGAGCCACCTGCCCCGTAACTTTCAGTGCACCTACTAATTTATTCCGAGGTTAGGTATTTATTTTATTTATTTATTTATTTATTTATTTTCTTTATTTCTTTATTTTTTATTTTTTTATTTTT